>NW_006922299.1:744653-758269 GCF_000298275.1 Orycteropus afer afer | reverse complement strand
ACCGCCAGCCTTCTGGTTAGCAGTGAAGTGCCTTAGGCACTATGCTACCAGAGCTCCCCTCTCAGTCCAGATAGCAAATTTTAACAAGGGGTAAAGAACAGGTTGGTAGTAAGTTTTGAAATCAGACAAGTGTGAGTCTTTAAATTTTTTTTTTCTTTTTCAAGATTGTTGTGGCCATTTGGGCTGCCTTGTATTTCCATGCAAAGTTTATTATCAGCTTCTCAGTTTCTGCAAAAAAAAAAAAAAAAAAAGGCAGTGAGGATTTTGAAAGGGATGGTGCTGAATCTGCAGATCAACAAGGGGAGCATTGCCATCTTAATAACATTGTCTTCCAATCCAAGAACATGGGAGGTCTTTCCATTCACTTAGGTCTTTTATAATTTCCTTCAATTGTGTTTTGTAATTTTCAGTGTATGTTTCTTTAGCTAAATTTATTCCTGAGTATTTTATTCATGAGTGTTTTTCATGTTATTGTAAATGGTATTGATTTCTTAATTTCATTTTTGGATTGCCTGTTGCTAGTGTATAGAAATACAATGGATTTTTGTATAAGGATCTTGTATCCTGCAACTTTACTGAGCTCATTAGTTCTAGTTTCAGGGTTTATTTATGGGTTCCTTAGGATTGTATCATTTGCTAATGTGATCATTTTACTTTTTCTTTTCAACTTTGAATGCCTTTCATTTCTTTTCCTTGCCTAGCTGCCTTAGCTAGAACTTCCAGTACAAGGTTGAATAGAAGTGGCAAGAGTAAATATCCTTGTGTTGTTCCTGATCTTAGAGAAAAACCATCCAGTCTTTCACTATTAAATATGATACCCCTATAAGTGTTGTGCAAACACCCTAGAAGGAAGTTCTCTTCTATTCATAGTTTGCTGAGTGTTTTTTTTTTTTTTTTTTTAATCATGAATGAGCATTGGATTTTGTCAAATGCCTTTTCTGGGTCTATTAAGATGATCATGGGGATTTTATCTTACATTCCATTAATATGGCTTTCATAAACTAAACCAAACTTGCATTCCTGGGATAAGTCACACTTGACCCTGGTGTGTAATCCTTTTTACATGTTGGTAAATTCAATTTGCTAATATTTTGTTGAGATTTTTTTTTGCATGTATATTCATTTGGGATATTGATCTGAAGTTTTCTTTTTCTGTGATGTCTTTGCCTGGTTTTGGTATCAGGGTAATACTGGTCTCATGGGATGAGGATAAAAAAGCAGTAAGAAGACATGAGAGTCTGAATTTAATTGCCTTATATGGATAGTCCACTGTGGAAGATAATTTTGCTCCCCAGGGGACACTTGACAATGTCTAGATACATTTTTATTGTCATCACTGGGAGGGTGCTATAGCCACCTAGTGTGTAGAGGCCAGGGAAGGTATTAAACATCCTACAATGCATAACACAACCCCCTACAGCAAAGAATTGTCCAGTCCAAAATGTCAATAGTGCCAAAGTTGGGGAAACCCTGACCATAGATTAGATCTAATCTGTTGAAATCAAAAGGGAAGGAATATTTTAAAAAAATTTTACAGTAAATATCATGCATATATTAAGTGCCTAGATTTCTTTTTCATTGAGGAGAGAAATTTGGAGATACATAATAAAAAGAAAAATAGGTAGCAAACTTTAAATTCAAGATATATTACCAAATTTAACATAAGAGATTAGTATAAGACAAATAACGTTACTGGAAATAGGTCTTTGATGTTGTTGTTGTTATGTGTCGTGGAGTCGGACCTGACTCATAACCCTCCTTGGGTTTCTGAGGCAGTTATCACTACTGGGGAAGTAGATTGCCCCATCTTTCTTCTGAGGAGTGGCTGGTGGGTTTGAACGGCCAGCCTTCTGGTTAGCAGTCAAATGCCTTAGGCACTATGCCACCAGAGCTCCCAGGCCTTTGATAGGAAGCAATTAATTATTTTATACAGAGATTAATCCTTAAGGGCTAATAGGAATTAGGAAATTGATCAGACACTTTTTCTCTGCAGAGGGATAAATACTTAGAACACCTTAATTAAACACATTTTGTTTTAGGTTTCATTGTTGTTGTTGTTGTTGTTATGTGCCGTCGAGTCGGCCCCGACTCATAGCGACCCCTCCTTGGGTTTCCGAGGCAGTATCACTACGGAAGTAGGATTGCCCAACCTTCCTTCCGAGGAGTGGCTGGTGGGTTTGAACCGCCAGCCGTCTGGTTAGCAGGCAAGTGACTTAGCCACTATGTAAAGGTATTTAGACTTTTAACTTTCTTTTCTTTTTAGGCCAAAACTCTACTTTATTTCAGCATCAGTAACATCTTAGCCATCAAAAAAATTAACTCTACCATGGGCAACAGAAGAAGTCTCTACAACCAGTGAAGTTAAAAGCTCTAGCACCAGCCCACGGAATCAGGGAGCAGGTGGGCGTTTCCAGGGCAGTAGGTTAGGAAACGGTGGGGTTGGTGGTGGAGTGTGGGCTGGGACTGACTTCTGGGTGGACATCTGCTGCCAGTGACCTGCCCCAGCTTCTGCTCCATCTCAGTGAGCCTCTTCATGCTGTCCACCACCATATGCGTCAGCTCCACCTCCCAGAAACCCAGATAGTCATCTTGGAGACAGCCATGTTCACACCACCTGTGCCTTGCTACTGAAACCAGCCACTTGAGCACCTCTGGGAACTTCTCCTGCTTGTCTAGATGGGGCAGCTTGCTCTGCACATCCACCCGCAGCCCCATGCTCAAGTTGGATGGGCAGGTGAGGCTGTAGCCCAGGTGAGGGTTGCATATGAACACATAGTTCTTATTCTTGAAGAGTGTTTCAATCTGGGGGAGGCCATTGCAGAGGCTCCTTCATGGTGGGTCCCTTCTGCATGGAAATGACCTGAAGATGGTCCTCTTCATTGGTCCACACCAAAATAAATAAATAAATAGATAATAAAATTGTTGTGAAGTGATTCCAATTCATGGTGACCCAATGTGTTACAGAGTAGAACTGCTCCACAGGGGTTTCCTGGCTATAATCTTTAAGGAAGTAGATCACTAGGCCTTTCTGCCAGATGGGTTTAAACCACCAACCTTTAGGTTAGTAGTTGAGCACCAACCATTTGTGCCACCCAGAAATCTTTGATCCACACCAGGAAGTTCTTATGTCCTTGTGCCAGATGCCATGAGATCTGTTGTGGGCCATGTTAGAGGCCAACAGCAGAGGTTGTTACATGGGCTTGTCTAACAGAAAGTGGTCATGGATGAGCTGCTGTTGCTCCGCCTCTGTCAAACCCTTGAAAATCTGCCTGACAGGTCTCCTGCAGGCTCAACAGGGCTTCCACCATGAGATTCGTGGTGGCGTGGTGCTGGGAACACCTGTGAGCTCAGCCCGTAGTTGGGGTCCAGGTGATCTATGGTTGACAGCATTGAGGTCTGTCTTGTGCTCCTTGTGGGTTTGTAGCCATCAGGCTAGTCCAAGAATTCCCTGACCATGTCCTATGACTCCTTGTTGCCTGCCATGTAGCCCCTAGTCATGATGTTCCGGTGACCAAGGTGTTCCACACTGGACTGAGTGTGGTTGTTGTGGCAGCTCAGGTTGAAGCTTGTCCTCAACAGGCAAGTGGCCCTTCATCGTGGTGTGACTTCTGAAAAGGGCATGGTAGCACCAGATTGTGGCTGGGGGTGGGGTCGGGGGGAAGGGAACGGGAGTACAGGCTTAACTTTTTCACTTTGTTTAATAGGTGATTCCAAGCTTCTAGAATGCATTGATACATACATCCCATGAGGACAGGGCTTTTTTGTGTTTGTTTGCTTTGTCTTGAGTGTTTTGCTTTCTAATGTTACCTCATCACATAAGACCAGTTGAAGTCAAATGAACTCTGACTCGTCACTCCTGTGTATGTGTGAATTGAGCTTTGCTTCATAGGGTTTTCAGTAGCCAGTTTTTCAGAGATAGATCTCCAAGCCCTTCTTCCAAGTTGCCCCTGGGTACACTCCAACCTCCAACCTTTTGGTTAGCAGCCAAGCGTCATTAACTATTTGTACCACCCAGGAACTCCTCATCTAGAAGAGAGATCAGCAGACTTGTTCGTAAAGGGCCAGATAGTAAATATTTTCATCTCTGCAGGATATTTAGTTTGTGTTGCAGCTATTCAAGCCTGCCATGGTATCAGGAAAGCAGCCAAATGACTGGGCCTGGCTGTGTTCCAGAAAACCTTGGTTACAAAATAGGTGATAGTGCCTCCATACACTACCACCTCCATTACCATGAGACCAGAAGACATGGATGGTGCATGGCCACCATTACTGAATGTTTTGCTCAAGGACTCAGTAGATGGCTCCCGATCAAAAGGGGGAAAAGAGTAGAACAGGACATCAAACTCATGGAAACCAAATTTACTCGATTTGTTGAGACTAGGAAAACTCCTGAGTTTAATGCCCAGAAATAATTTTTAAACCTTGAATGAAAACTACCCCCACAAAGCCATTGTTAAACTGAACAACAATTTAGCCTGCTTAATAATGTTTGCCTTAAGCATGACGTTCTTATAAAAATTATATGAGTATAAACTGACAACAGTCAAAATAAAGCACAGATAGGACCTTTAAAGGGCAGAGCCTCAATTAATGATGATGAAACAATACGGGTAGAAACAGTGAGAATGCTGACACAATGTGACCTATGTAGCCAATGTTGCTGAACTGTTCATGTAAAAATTGTGAGGTGAAACTGTTCATGTAAAAATTGATATATGTCTCATTGTGTATATTGCCACCAAAATAAATAAAATATTATTTAGAGACAAGCAAACAGATAGTGGGCCAGATTTGGCCTGCAAGCAGCATTTGCTCAACTGATCTAGAACAGTGCTGGTACTTACAAGACACTCCACAAATATTGGTTGAATGAGAACTTATTAGGGGTGCTTAGCATTTCAAAAGCATCACAAATCTAGCCTGACCATTGTCTTTGGCAATGAATGAGATACCAGGGCACGAACTGCTGCTAACGCTTTTCTGGGAGCCCTTGAGGACGATGTTGTGGCTGTTAGCTGCAGTCTTGTCGGCCCTGACTCTTGGTGATCTCAGGCACAGTGGAATGAAGCCTGCCTGGTCCTGCACCAGGCCCACGGTCAGTTGTAGATCAGACCCTTGTGCTCCGTGGGGTTTTCATCGGCTGATTTTCAGAAGTAGATCACCAGGCCTTTCTTCCTGGTCTGTCTTATTCTGGAAGTTCCACTGAAAACTGCCCACCCTGGGTGACCCTGCTGGGATTTTAAAACACCAGTGGCATAGCTTTCAGCATCATAGCAACCTGCAAGCCACCACAATATGACAAACTGATAGGCAGGTTGTGGCATAAATAACCCTAGTTTAAAGGAGCTCTGGTGGTGCAGTGGCTACAGCATTTGGCTATTAACCAAAAGGTTGGTGGTTCAAACCCACCAGCCACAATATGGGAGAAAGTTGAGGCAGTTTGCTTCCATAAAGATTTACAGACTTAGAGACCCTGTAGGACATTTCTACTCAGTCTTACAGGGTCACTATGAGTTGGAATCTACTCAATGGCAGTGGATATATGAGTATGTTAGTTTAAGCTTATGCCAGTACATCTGCAGGACAAATTCCTAAAACAGAAACTCCTAGGTCAAACAGTGTGTGAATTTTGATAACTGTCAAATTATTCTTAGAAGTAGTATTAATTTATACTTATATGAAGAGATTCCTGTTTCCTCATATCCTCACCAACATCGTATTGTTATCAACATAGTAAGTTATCTCACTAGATGTATCTTTACCAATCTAGGTGGAAATGTTATCTCAGGTAGTTTTAACTTATTTCCATTATTGTGAATAAAATCAAGCGTATTTTCATATATTTAATGGTCATTGGCTTTTGCTTTCTGTGAACTGTGTGTTTATCTGTGATAGATTATTGTACAGCAAATACTCACTGTCTTCCCCTTCTCATCATAAAAGAAAGCTATTTCCTTGCCCCGTTGATGTTGGCTTATCCATGTAAATTGCTATGGTCAATAGAATGTTAGCAGATGTGACATGAGCAAAGAAGGCGTGAAAACATGCCTCTGTGGTTGAACTTACCCTCTTGCCCATCTGCCATCACCATAAGAAGAATATGTCTCAGGACTCATGGTGAGTGACCCTGTGTGTGTCAGAGTAGAACTGGGTTCCATGGCACTTTCAGTAACTGATTTCTCAGAAGTAGACCACTAAGCCTTTCTTCTGCGGCTCCTCTGGGTGTACCCAGTCCTCCAACATTTCACTTAACAGCCAAGCTATTAACTATTTGCATCACCCAGGGCCTCCTTCCATCCTTGCACTTAATTAACCAGTTAAATCAACTCCAACTCAAGGTGACCCCATGTGGGTTTTCAATGGCTGATTTTTGGTAGCCCATTATTCCCAGAAGACAGCTAGATGCTGGAGGCAGAGCTGCCCCAGCCGACCTCCAGACCTGTTGACAAAAGTAGAGCCACCCCAGATGACCAGCAGACTCGTGAATGAGAAATAAATGTTTAGTTTTCTATGCTACTGAGTTTTAGAGGAGCTCTGGTGGCATAGTCCCTAAGGCACTTGACTGCTAACCAGAAGGCTGGCAGTTCAAACCTACCAGCCACTCCTTAGAAGGAAGGTTGGGCAACCTACTTCTGTAGTGATATCGTATAGCCTCAGAAACCCAAGGAGGGGTCGCTATGAGTCGGGACCAACTCAACGGCCCATAGCAACAATGAACAGCAACTGAGTGATTAAATACACATCATATTTTTGGACAAAATGACTCAATGTCATTCTTCCTTAAATTAATCTCTATATTTAATGCAATCTCAATAATGACCCCAGGGATTTTGGGGAGAAATAGATAAGGTGAATCTAAAATTCATATGGAAAAATCAATAAGTAAAAAAAAAAACAGAGTTTACCCTGGAATATAAGCGTTATGAGAGGGAACTGTTGTTGTTGTTAGATGTCGTCAGGTTGGTTCTGACTCATAGTGGCTTTATGTAGGACAGAATCAAACACTACCAGTCTTGTGTGATCCTCACTGTCAGTGGTATGTTTGAGCCCATTGTTGCAGCCACTGTGTCATTCCATCTCATTGAGGGTCTCCTTTATTTATTTATTTTTTTGCTTATCCTCTACTTTACCAATCATGATGTCTTCCTCTAGGGACTTGTTGTTGTTGTTGTTATGTGCCGTCAAGTCGGCCCTGACTCATAGCCACCCCTCCTTGGGTTTCTGAGGCAGTATCACTATGGAAGTAGATTGCCCCATTTTCCTTCCGAGGAGTGGCTGGTGGGTTTGAACCGCCAGCCTTCTGGTTAGCAGTCAAGTGCCTTAGACCCTCCTAATACCATGTTCAAAGTACATGAGACAAAGTCTACCATGTTCAAAGTACATGAGACAAAGTCTGCCATCCTCACTTCTAAGGAGCATTCTGGCTGTACTTCTTCCAAGAACAGATGTGTTCATTGCTATGGACGTCCATGGCATAGCCAGTATTCCCCCCCCCCAACACCATAATTCAAAGGCTTCCATTCTTTTTCAGTCTTCCTTATTGTCAAGCTTTTGCATGCATATGAGACGGTTGAAAAATACCATGACTTTGGTCAGGTAAACCTTAGTCCTCAAAGTGCATGTGAGAGGGAACTAGCCCCATTAAATATTAAAATATTGCACAAGTATACTCATTAAAACTTGTGCGTGAATAAAAGTATCAATTGAACACATGAGCAATTTCAAAAGCAGGTCTAAGTACACATGAGAAGTAACATTTCATATCAGTGTGGAAAAGATGGATTGACTAATAAAAGATGTTGGAAGCATTGAAAAATATCTAGAAAAATGTTTGTGGGATCTATCTCTACCTCATATCTTACAAATATAGATAAATATGAACATATACTATTCAAATATAAATAAACATATGATATACATTTAAATAAATTAGTAGCATGTGATATGCAAATACAAACATGTACTTAGCATATTTCAATGTAAACCATGATATCATAAAACTGTTGGGGAAAAACACAGAAGCCTTTTCGAAAAATAATTTACTCTCTTGTGACATTGTAGTTAAAGCATTGGGCTGCTAAGCAAAAGGTTGGTGGTTCAAACCCACCAGCTGCTCTGCAAGAGAAAGATGAGGCTGCTTCTATAAAGATGCACAGCCTTGGAAACCCTATTGGTGCCACTGCAGTTCCACTCTGTCCTATAGGTCACTATGAATTGGAATCGACTTGATGGCAGTCTTTTTGTTTGTTTGTTTGTTTTTGTTTTGATTTGCAGAAAGACATTCTAAGTAACACATCATTTTTTTTTAATGATTGATAAATGAAAAAAAATATTTTCATGGCAAGAAAATACTACAAGCAAAATTAAGAGACTAGTACAAAATGTCAATTTATATCATATTCAGACAGATATGTCTCCTATAAAATATTTTATAGATAGCAAGAAGATAAAGATAAATTTTTCAGAGAAAAATTAGCAAAGAATACATCAGTTAGCAAAAAAAAATCAGTTTTCGTTAAGTTGATTCCAACACATGATGACCGTGTGTGAGAACAGAATGTTGTTCCACAGGATTTTCAGTGGCTGAATTTTTGGAAGTAGATCGCAGGCCTTTCTTCCGAGGTGCCTCTGAGTGGACTCAAACTGCCAACCTTTACATTAGCAGCTGAGCACTAACCATTTATACCATGCAGGGACTCCATCAGTTAGCTGTTGTTGTTATGTGCTGTCGAGTTGGACCCGACTCATAGCAACCCCTCCAAGGCAGTATCACTACGGAAGTAGATTGCCTCATCTTCTTTCTGAGGAGTGGCTGGTGGGTTTGAACCGCCAGCCTTCTGGTTAGCAATCAAGTGCCTTAGCCACTATGCTACCGGAGCATCAGTTAGCTACTGTCACATTACATTAATGCTGGGTAAGAAACCACCTAAAACTCAGTGTTGTTGTTATGTGCCGTTGAGTCGACCCCGACTCATAGCGACCCCTCCTTGGGTTTCTGAGGTTGCTTAACTGTTTGTGCCACCCAAGGACTCAAAAATTTTTTTTTCCTTGTATAGATTTTTGCATTTCTTATTAGGTTTATTTCCAGGAATTTCTTTTCTTTTTTTGGTCACTGTAGCTATTGTAATTTGGTGCTTCCTCTCCAGTATATCTTCAAATTGGTTATTGTTTATTCATGTGAAAGATATTACTTTCTGTATGATAATTTTATACTTAGAAATTTGCTAAAATTCCATTTTTTGTAATAAATTTCCAGTTCATTCTGCTGTATTTTCTAGCCAAGAAAAAAAAATCATTTTATCCATAATTAATACTTCACCTCTTCCTTTCCAATTTTTATACCTTTTGATTTCTTTCCCTAATTGTTTTGGCTAAAAAATTTTTAATGTAAAATAACAATTGTAATAAATATCCTTGTCTTAGTTTTCATGGAAATACTTACAGCCTTTTTTCATATAGTATTATGCTTACTTTTGGTTCTATTTTACTATGATAAGGAAGTATATTAATCAATTTATATTTTCTGAATAGTTCTTTTAAAAATCAAGAATGGATGTTGAATATTATCTCAGACTCTATAGAAATTGTTACCAATTTGTATTGTATTATATATATCCCCTTTTCTTATGATTTGTTAACTTAATTTTCCAAACAAGTGTTTACAGTACCAAATTTATAAGGTGGAATCATACACTGCAATCTCCAAGGATTTAGCTTCTAGCCCCTCACAGTCACCCAGTTCTAATCATGGTTTTAGCTGCCAGCAGGCCACACCCCTAGGGAAACTCCCTTTCAATGGATTGGCTGCTCAAAACATATACATCTGATCCCGTCATTGGAACAACCCACATCACAATTGCTTAAACCACACAGAATTGTGGTCCAGCCAAGTTGACACACAGCTCCAACTATCACGGCCAGTTTCTCCTGCAGATTACCCAATGGCATTGAGGCTGACGGTAGTAAGAGACAGAGACAGGTTCTAATTTGTCTTTGCTTTCACCCATGGTCTTTTACCCATGCTCACCTTCTAATTGCTGGTCCGGCTGACTGTTAGTGACTTGATGCTCAACATTAGATGCAGAGACAACCACCTTGTGTGGAGTGCTCCATTACTTCCACAGCTGCATGAAGTCTAATCCTTATAATAAGTCCTTCACTCCATATCATGCATTTTATTTCTTCTCTGATGGAGCCCTGACTGATATAGATATTTTCTTAGAGAATATTTTACTTCTTCTTATAAATGACCTCAGAAATCTGCTGGTACCCTGTCATTTGGTACAGAATCATCAAAATTTTGCATATTTTGTGCCATAAGGTAAACATGAATATTCAAATGTGACTGAATCCTCTTGAGAAGAATCTCATTGTCTTTCAAGTGCTTTTCAAGTGAATTATTTCTTCTGAGGGAAAGTGGTTTCCAGGATGGAAGTTACTGAAATTGTTCATGATGTATATTGATCTAGCAATTCTAATAATCAGATTTCAGTTAAATTACTACACGGCTGTCCCGGGAGACTGTTGGTCAAATTCCCTCTTGTGGACATTTAAATTGCTCAGAATTGCTCTAATTTGCCTTAACACTCAATATACTATTAGCGATATTTTTCCTACTCTTGTGGAAAACAAATGGAACTGGAAATTTGGACTTTTGTCTCTTGTTCTGAGTTACACTGTGTACATGTCCCCAAAGACCGTTTATATATATTGCAATGAATGAATCGTGTGCTACTTAAATATTCCTGTGAAAGTTGTCTCTCAGCCTGGAGCTGGTGTCACCTTGCTATATAATGATGCTGCTTTTGCATGAGAGAGGGACCTAACAATTAGACCTCTTGCCCACAAGGTAAAAGAATTATATTTGACTGATAACGTAGCCCACATTTTTGCCACCTACTTATGTTCTTTGAGGAAGTCATCCTGTCATGGGCAAAACCCTCAGGTTTCATTTCCCAGGGCATCTCCACCTTGGCACTATTAGCATTTGAGGCCTGGCAATTCTTTGCTGTGGGGGCAGGCATGTACATTTAATATGTTTAGAAGCAAGCCTGACCACCATCACTAGATGGCAGTAGCAACCTGCCCCCCCACCCCTAGTTGTGACAACCAAAAATGTCTGCTTGTTGTTGTTGTTATGTGCCGTCGAGTCGGACCCAACTCACAGAATATATCAGAGGATGGTAAACACATGGAAAATATGAAAGAAAGGATAAAAGACATGGTATACAGAGCATGGAGACTAATATACAACTAATCAGAATTACAAATAGCAAAGATAGTGAATGTGCACAGGTAATACCACGAGAGATTATGAGAAAATAAAATCACAGGACAGTCGCATTCTGGAATATAGATGCAAAATACTAAACGAGAAATACTGAGTTTAATGAGGAAATATAAAATAGTTTTAGCATTTAGGAACCAATCAGTGTAATCCACATTAGCAAGAAAATATTAAAATACCATACATTAACTCAGTAGATGCAGAAAAAGCATTTGAAAAACAATTAGCATCATTCATGATTTTTAAAAATTACCCAAATATGTTTTAAATATTAGACTAGAAGGGAACTACCTCAAGCTAATGAAGGCATCTGTTAGGCAGAAAGAAATGAAATTGCTGGATTTGAAGTGAAAAATAGTCAAATGTCACCAATACAAACCCACTGCCATGGAGTCGAATCTGACTCATAGCGACCTCTCCTTGGATTCCCGAGGCAATATCACTACGGAAGTGAATTCCCCCACCTTCCTTCTGAGGAGTGGCTGGTGGGTTTGAACCACCAACTTTCTGGTTAGCAGTCACATGCTTTAGGCGCTACACCACCAGAGCTCCCCAAAGTCACCAGCCTTATGATATTCAACCTAATACATAAAAAGCTGCAGGAAATATCATATGCCCATGGAAGTAGCAGTCAAGAAATCAAATGATGTATTGCACTGGGCAAATCTGCTGCGAAAGAACTCTTTATAGAGTATTAAGATGTCACTTTGAAGACTGAGATGCACCTGACCCAAGTCATAGTATATTTAGTCACCTCATATACATGCAAAAGCTGGACAATGAATAAGGAAGACCAAAGAAAAATTGATGCGTTTGAATCATAGTACTGGCAAATAACTATTGAGTATACCATAGACTGACAGACGAATGAACAAATTTTCCCTGGAGGAAGTTCAGCCAGAATGCTCCTTAGAAGTGAGGATGGTGAGACGTCATCTTATGTACTTTGAACATGTTCTCAGGAAGGACAGTTCCTGGAGAAGGACATCATGCTTGGGAAAGTTGAGAGTCAGTGAAAAAGAGGTCCTCAATGAAATGGACTGACAAAGTGGCTGCAACAATTGGCTTAAGCATAGCAATGACTGTGAGGATGGCACAGGACTGGGCAACTCTTCGTTGTGTTGTATATAGAGTTACTGTGGGCCAAAGCCAACTTGATGGCACCTAGCAACAAAAATTTGGATAAAAAGGAAATGTCCTATATTCATCACAACTTACATAAAGTTATATGCAAGTTGAATTAAAGAACTAATGAGAAGGACAAAACGACTGAAATTTATATATATATAAATATATAAATATAAATATATATATGTGTATATATATATATATATATGTGTGTGTGTGTGTGTGTATATATATATAAACCCCATGGCCATTGAGTTGATTACTACTCATAGCACCTCCATGGGACAGAGTAAAACTGCCCCATAGGGTTTCCAAGGCTGTAAATCTTTACTGAAGCAGACTGCCTCATCTTTCTCCCACAGAGCAGCTGGCGCATTTGAACCACTGACCTTTTGGTTAGCAGCCAAATGCTTTAACCAAGGTGCCACCAGAGTTCCATATATATAATAAGAATATTATTCTTATCTCAGAGTAGGGCAGGATTTCTTAAACAAGAAATAAAAATCACAAAACCCTAAGAAAAGCATTGATAAATTTGAGATACATCCTTAGCCTCAAAAGACTTCTGTAAAGTTCATCATAAAAATTATGAAAAGAGAAGCCATATAGTGTAAGGTGATATTCACAAAACATATTAACAGTCTTAGAATTATATCTAAAATATATAAAGAACTGAAATAACAATCAATAAGAAAGAAGACAAACTAAAGGAAAAATTAGCACCGAACTTAAGCAGACATCTCACAAAAGAGAACATCTGAGTTGGAAATGAACATATGGAAAGAACTACAACCTCATTAGCAAGCAAGGAACTGCAAACTAAAATGACAATGAGATGCAGCTACACACTAAACCAAAAACCAAACTCACTGCCGTCAAGTTGGGTCTGACTCCTAGCAACTCCTTCTTGGGTTTCCAAGGCAGTATCGCTATAGAAATAGATTGCCTAATCTTTCCAAGGAGTGGCTGGTGGGCTTGAAACACCAGTCTTCTGGTTAGCAGTCAAATGCCTTAGCCACTATGCTAGCGAAGTTCCTAGCTACACACTAGATGGGCAAAAATCAAGTGGAAAAATAGCAAACATTGTTGAAAGGTATGTTGTTGTTGTTATGTGCTGTCGAGTCAGACCCGACTCATAGTGACCCCTCCTTGGGTTTCCGAGGCAGTATCACTACAGAAGTAGATTGCCCCATCTTCCTTC
>NW_006922299.1:743584-744553 GCF_000298275.1 Orycteropus afer afer | reverse complement strand
GGTTTCCGAGGCAGTATCACTACAGAAGTAGATTGCCCCATCTTCCTTCCGAGGAGTGGCTGGTGGGTTTGAATCACCAGCCTTCTGGTTAGCAGGCAAGTGCCTTAGACATTACGCTACCAGAGCTCCTGTTGAAAGGTATAGAGGAACACATATTTTCTTTCACAGCTGGCAAAAGTTAGTACTACCACTTTGGAAAGAGTTAGGCACCACCTGGTAAAGTTGAACATATGCATGCCCTACAACCCAGCAACTGCATCATAGCTATGAAACTTAGAAAACCTCTAGCACATAAGAATCAAGAGATATCTACAAAAATGGTCACAGCAGCATTAAACAGCTAAAACATTAATCAAAGTAAAATGGATAAATACATTGTGGCACCTTTATAGGAGTCCCTCGGTGGTGCAAAGGGTTAGCATGTTAGGTTGCTAACTGAAAAGTTGGAGGTCTTAGTCCACCCAGAGATGCCTTGCAAGAAAGGCCTGCTGATCTTCTCAAAGCTCAACCACTGAAATCCCTGTGGAGCACAGTTCTGATACCAACAGCTCTCGATGAGTCAAAGTCAATTCAATAGGAACCAAGTATACATTTATCTATTGGAATACGATACAGCAATGAGAAGGAATACACCAGAACCAAACAAAGAAGAAAGATCGGTAGCTGGAAAATATCGTTTTGGTGATAGAAATGACACTGGAGATTGTACAGTGGAATTTTGCAATACCAGCAACCTATTTATTGCAAATATCTTTTTTCAACAAAATAAATAATAATTATACACCTGGACCTCACCGGATGGAATACACAGGAATTGAATCAACTATATCTGTGAAAAGGGACGACAGAGTAGCTCAATATCATCAATTAGAACAAGATCAGGGACCAACTGAGCAATAGACCACCAAATATTCCAAAGCAAGTTCAAATTGAAGGTGAAGAAATTAAAACAAGTCCTTGAGATCCTTG
>NW_006922299.1:710877-714747 GCF_000298275.1 Orycteropus afer afer | reverse complement strand
GTAAATTTTGGTCAATGACATGAGACAAAGTATATGTGAACTGCTGTATGAAAAGTGAATTTACTCTGTAAATCTTCATCCAAATCCTAATAAAAAAAAAAAGAATGCCCAAGGAAGCAGCAATCAAGATATTAAATGACATACTGCGGTGGACAAATCTGCTGCGAAAGACCTCTTTCAAGTATTAGAAAGCAAAAATGTCACCTTGAGGATTAGGGTGTGCCTGACCCAAGTCATGGTATTCCCAGTTGCCTCATATGCACACAAAAGCTGGAAAATGGATAAGGAAGACAGAAGAATTGATGTATTTAAATTTTTGGTGCAGAATACAGACATGCCTCAGAGATATTGTGGGTTCAGTTCCAGACTGCCACAGTAAAATAAATATTGCAATTAAGCAAGTCACAAAAATTTTTTAGTTTCCTCAAACCAAACCAAATTTACTGCTATCGAATTGATTCCAACTCATAGCAACCCCCATTAGGTTTCTAAGGCTATAAATCTTTACAGAAGCAGAACGCCCCATCTTTCCTCAGTGGGGCAGCTGGTTCATTTGAACCACCAACCTTTTGGTTAGCAGCCAAACGCTTTAACCACTACACCACAAGAGCTTCTTTTCAGTTTCTAAGTGCATTTAAAAATTATGTTTACATTATACTGTATTCTATTCAGTGTACAACAACATTATGAAAAAATTTGAAATATTGTGAAAATTACCAAAACATGACACAGAGACACAAAGTGAGCACATGCTGTTGGAAAAATGGTGCCAATAGACTTGCTTGAAGCAGGGTTGCCATGAACCTTCAATTTGTAAGAAAAGAAAAAGAAAAAAAATATGCAGTATCTGCAAAGTGCAATAACGCAAAGGTGTGTCTGTACAGAAAATATCATGAACTTCCAGAAGGACAAACCAATCTGTCTTGGAAGAAGTATGGCCAGAATGTTCCTTAGAAGTGAGGTATGGACATGTTATTGGGAGGGACCAGTCCCTGGAGAAGGACATCATGCTTGGTAAAGTAGAGGGTCAGTGAAAAAGGTGAAGACCCTCAACAGATGGATTGACTCAGTGGCTGCAATGATGGGCTCAACCATAGCAACAATTGTGAGAATAGCACAGGACCAGGCAGTGCTGTTTTGTTGCACACAGGGTCGCGAAGAGTCAGTACTGACTCGACGGCACCTAACAACAACAACAGAACCATACACATCACCATGGGTGAATATCACAAACACGATGGAGAGCAGAGAAAGCAAGTCACAGACAATTACCTATAATGTACTTCTTCCTTCTATAGGAAGGTCAGGAGCTCTGGTAGCATAGTGGCTAAAGCACTTGCCTGCTAACCAGAAGGCTGGCGGTTCAAACCCACCAGCCACTCCTCGGAAGAAAGGTTGGGCAATCCTACTTCCGTAGTGATACTGCCTTGGAAACCCAAGGAGGGGTCGCTATGAGTTGGGACTGACTCAACGGCACATAACAACAACAACAATAGGAAGGTCAAAGCAGGCAAAATCAGACAGAAAATTATTTAGGAACGCATTCCAAGTTGGAAAGACTACACAGAGAAGACAGAGAACAAGGAATGGGAAATTCAGGATAGTGGTAAGCTCTGGGGCAGGAAAGGGCCTGGCGTTGGTGAAGGGCCCCTGGGAGTTCTAGTTCTTCAGCAATATGCAGATGCATAGGTATTCACTGCATTTCAAGTTTTAAAGCATATACCTTATACGTTTTCTGTATTTAATATAGATTCCAGAATTAAAAAAAAAAAATGAGGCAAAACCACTCTGGATAACCCCCATGCATTAAAGTCCTGTAATTTTTGTCTCTGCTTATTGTAAATGATAAGGAGCTCTGGTGGCTCAGTGCCTAAGGCATTTGACTGCTAACCCGAAGGCTGGTAGTTCAAACCTACCAGCTGCTCTGCTTGAGTATGTCAATCAACTTCATTGATTTGTGCCTTATTTGCTTTTTTTTTTTTTCTTTCAGCATTGATTAGGTTGATGTTACTAATTAGGTAGATATTACTTTAAGAGTAATATGATGAGTGTTACTCATTGAAAAGGAAAAGATATTTCACAGCATCTCTACTGTACTTGGGCCCCTTTAGCTCACCAAAAAAAAAAAATTAAAAAATCCCCAAACTCACTGCCATCGAGTCAAATACAACTCATAGTGATCCCTGCTTGGGTTTCCCAGGTGGTGACTCTACAGAAGTAGATTGCCCAACCTTCCTTCTGAGGAGTGGCTGGTGGGTTTGAACCGCCAGCCTTCTGGTTAGCAGTCAAGTGTCTTAGGTACCACGCGACCTAGAGAATGTTGTTACTGTTTTTGTCATTGTTTTTAGCTGCCATTGAGTCATCTGTTCCATTGCAACCTATTCACGATCACAGCAGCACACAGGGCTTCACTGACAGGTGGCGGGTGGGTGTGCAGGAGGTGCACTGGGCGGGAATCCAATCCAGCTCTCCCACATGGAAGATGAGATTTCTACCACGAAACCGTGACTACCTCCCTACGCCCTTGAACTAAGGATTCAAACTAAACACCAAACGCACTGCCGTCAAGTCGGATCCGACTCATAGTGACCCCTCCTTGGGTTTCTGAGCTGGTGTCACTAAGGAAGTAGATTGCCCAACCTTCCTTCTGGGGAGTGGCTGGTGGGTTTGAACCACCAGCCTTCTGGTTAGCAGTCAAATGCCCTAGGCACTATGCCACCAGAGCTCCCAACTAAGGACTACTGATGTCAATATTCTTATACTGGCCTGCAAGGAACTTGGCCTTTCCTCAGCTTTGCTCTTGGCACCTTCATACACTATTGTACAGGAAACATATATAGGAGTGGTGGTGAAGGAGCTCTAACAGGCCCCTGGAGTGCGCTATGTGACCTAGCACCACACTTACTCTGCGGAATATGCCCCAAACCAAAAGTGGAGGAGAGGGAAACTTCTTTCACAGCAGCAGGGGCCTGGCACCCTCGGGGCCCTGAGTCTTATCTGCAGCCTAGTACCATTTCTCATGGAGGTGCAGGGGTTAAGCTTCCTCTTTTGACCACCAGGCAAATGACTGGTCATGGACAGCAGCCAGGTTGAGGGTGAGAGGGCAGGTGGTGTTGGCCACTGGAGGAGAGAAGGTGAGAGAATATGAGCTCCTCAGCAGGGAGATGCCACCGGGGCTTTAAGAAGGCCCCTGTGCAGATTTCCTGGAAGGCCTAACTCTAGGAACCCATGGGCTGCTGTTCTCCTGCTCAGTCCCCTGAGAACCCTGGAGAGGACATCGGAGTGAGCCTCAGGCTGCAATCTTCCAGCCCTGCCTGGAGCGGTGCTCTCTGTTCTGGGTGGAGCTTTCACATTCAGGATCATCATGTTAACTGTTGTGAGGGTTGTGGCCCTCTTTCCTCTGCTGTTCTGAAGTGGGCACCTCAAAGATCCTTGGGATCCACAGGAAGGACCTTAAAGGGTGCCCCTGTCTACCACCCCTGCCAGGGGCACCCAATGCTGACAGCTCTGTGGGGGCCCTTCTCTGTCCTGGAGTCCTTGAGGTATCAGTCTTCATTCAGGGCCTCATCATAGCTCCGGGTGGGGCCTGGGAAACCTGCCTCTGCTGACTTGAGGGTCCTCCCCTCAACCCAAGGCCTTCAACAACCTGTTGCCATTAAAAAGGACAGTTCAATGATCAGGTATGCCTAGGCAGGGGGGAGTGTGCCCATGGCCATGCATAGAGTTGGCAGACGATGTTTTTACAAGAGTATTTGTATGTTCGGGAGCTCTGGTAGCATAGTGGCTAAGGCACGTGACTGCTAACCAGAAGGCTGGCGGTTCAAACCCACCAGCCACTCCTCGGAAGGAAGATGGGGCAATCTACTTCCA
>NW_006922299.1:708861-710067 GCF_000298275.1 Orycteropus afer afer | reverse complement strand
TATGGGGGGGAAGTGAGAAGGGAGCTGATACATTGTGGGAAATTGCAGTCAGTACCATGAGACAAAATGTGTATGAACTGCTGAAAATGAATTTGCTCTGTAAACTTTCACCCAAATCACAATAAATTTTTTTTTTTTTAAAAAGGAGAGTTCAAATCCACCTAACCTCATTCCTGAGGCCTCCCATCAAGACAAGCAGTGGAGGGGCAGGACTCTTTGCCATCTCCCCTTTTCTGAGGTGGCTGATCCCCTCAGATCACATACAGGGTCTTCACCTTGACTCGTTAGTCCCTGAGTCTCCTTTCTCTCTGCAGAAGTGCAGCTTCCCATACATATAACACTTTGAACTCTGTGAGACCCTTCAGGTGGAAATGCAGAGGCAGTTCACCTGAGTTACTGTGGGGTTTCCAGGGTGAGAGTATGTGTGGGGTCCTCTGGCCCTCCCTTAATTCTAGTCACTGGTTCCCTCACATCCCAAACTAGATTTCCACCTTGACACTTTTAGGGTCTGGGCCTCCTCCCTCTGTACAACTGCAGGCACCCTCAAGTAAGCCAGAGCCCTCTTATCCCCGAGATTCTCCAGGCAGAAATGAAGGGACTTCTTAACCTGAAACCTCAGCCCGAGACCTCCCAGAGCTGCCAGTAAGAGGACCTTTGAGGGGTCTTCTCCATTGTGGAGTGGATGGTTCCCTCATTCAGGCTTCCCACCTTGACATCCCATCACTCCTGGGACTTCACTCACTGCGGCCCAGAGGCTATGCCCCTCAACTCCATGTCCTCATCTTCCCAGGAACTCGGAGTTAGAAGTCAGGATGAGCCACATACCCCATCATTGTTCCAGACCTGTAAGGGAACACAGCCAGTGCAGGGCTGTATGAGGCCCCAGTCTTCTGGTTGGGTCCTTCCATCCCCCACTTTGCGATCTGCCAGAGGATGGCATCGCTCCCTTACTGACCCTGACTCATGGCAACTGTATATGCCAGAGTAGATCTGTGCTCCATAGTTGCTAGTGGCTAATTTTTCAGAAGTAAATCACCAGGCCTTTCTTCCAAGGTGCCTCTCTGTGGACTTGAACCACCATTATGTTGGTTAGCAATAGAGCACATTAACCCTTTGCACCCCTCGGGGAATCCAAGTTAAAATTACCTCCCACTGAAGGACTTTACAGTTCCCCAAGGCCCCAAACTCCCTTGTCTCAGGGCATTT
>NW_006922299.1:707333-708711 GCF_000298275.1 Orycteropus afer afer | reverse complement strand
ATACATGTCTTTTAGTGTGGGTCTCACCGTCTTACTTATAGGAGAGCTGCTCATAGACTCTAAAACTCTATGGCTGCGGCTGAGACTTCCTTGTCTAAACTAGCAATGAAGCCTTCCATATGGCAGATGCTCATTTAATGGTCGAAAACAAAAAAGCCAGTGAACAAGAGGTTTAACTCAATACAATTTTATTTCTCTCAAATTCTTGAACAAGCTAAGCAAATCAGGTATATAACTTCTAACTGTACCAAAAGAAAGACTAAACAGAAGAAAGGAAACCAACAACTGACCACTTTTTTTTCCCTCTACCTCATTATCCCAACTATTTTACTATGGGGTTCTTTCACATTTCCAAGAAAATCGCTGTTCTAATAACATGTTATCTTGTTTTGGATCATAAAAAAGAGGCAAGCCTTCTCCATTTGTTCTGAAACACACAAAAACATTGGTCTTAAACCTGATAAATGGCAATAAATGCGTGGCCCATGTTATTTATAAATTTATATTCTGAATTTAAACAAACCATCTATTTAAAGGAACATCATTTGAAAAAGAAAAAGATAAACCTACATGCTACTTATATTTAAGAGGGACACAAACATTGTACTCTCCTCCAGCCCCACCTGGCCCTCCACTGCTAAGGTGAATAGCCCTTTTCAACCACTTCCCTGGGGGTGGGGGGGCTACCAGACTTGGCCTCGGCAGATGCCTTGGCCTTGACAGTAGGGTCAGCGCTGGCTACAACTCTGGTTTTGGCTCTCTCCTGCTCCTCTCTCAATGCCTCTTCATAGTGGTATGAAAAGGCACTGGGGATGGTATCGTTGATCTTGGCCAAAAACTCCAAGACTTTCATCTTGCTGGTTTCAGCATAGGCTCTGGGACCCCATAGGAATTCGTGGCACGGAGGATCACTGTTGGGCACCAGCTGGTACTTCAGGTACTCTGCCTTAATGAAATCTTCAGTGATGAGCTTCCTGGGCTCTCCGAAGATGTAGTGCTTTTTCCCATCATAGACTCCCACCATATTCAGGAATTCCCAGACCTCCTCCTCAGTGGCACGGTTGTTATTCATGAAGATCATGCCCAGGAGAGGCATCAGGAGCCCGTTCCTGGGAAGTGGCCCATCACTACTCTGAGTGCCTTGGTTGGAAATATCGAGTTGGCTGACGATGGTGTAGGACTGACCTCTGGGGCGGACTTCCTTCAGGACAAGGCCAAAGACCAGCTCCATGCGATCGGCGGTTTTCTTCAGGATCTCAGGGAAGTGCTCCTTGTACCTTCTGTTCACGACCTTCAGCATCTCTCCCTTCCCAATGATCTCCTTCGTTCTGTACTTGTCCAGCAAAAACTGCACCAGCATATTCGCCTTCCTAGTGAA
>NW_006922299.1:706094-707102 GCF_000298275.1 Orycteropus afer afer | reverse complement strand
CGGGCTGCGCGGGCTGCCCGAGTGCTGGCTGGTGGGGCTCTCTGAGGCACCTGGAGATTGCCAGCAGCAGAGGAGCTCTCAGGGGTACCCTCAGGATCAGGAGAGGAGGATGACTCCACAGCTACAGAGGCCTGAGCACCTTCAGTACCGTGGGTCTCACCTCGGGCCTGACGGCGTTTCTCACGGGCACGGAGCTTACTCTTCTGACCACGAGGCATGATGACTGGTCAAGGACAGCAGGCAAGGTGTGGGCAACAGAGCAGGTGATACGGACCACTGGAGGAGAGAGGATGAGAGAACATGAGCCCCTTCAGCAGGGAGCCACCACCTTGGCTTTAAGAAGGTCCCTCTGTAGGTTTCTTGGAGGGACTGGGGCTCCTGTTCTCCTGCTCAGCCTGTTCCCTGAGAACTTTGGAGAGGACATCAAATTGAGCCTCAGGCTGCAGTCTTCCAGACCTCCCTGGGGCTTACTGGGGCTGGCAACAGGGACTCTCTGTTCTGGGTGGGTGGATAGGGCTGACTCCTCTGCTCATATTCAGGACCATCATATCAACTGTTGCAAGCAAGGGTTTGGGCCCCCTTTCCTCTGCTGTTCTGAAGGGGACACGTCAAAGCTCTCTGGGACCCATAAGGATGACATGAAGACGTGTCCCAGTCCACTAGGCCCGCCAGGGGCACAGAGTGCTGACAACTCTGTGGGGCCCTTTCTGTCCTGGCTTCATTGGGGTCTTCAGATCTCATTCAGAGTTCTCACCTAGGACCTAGGACCCTCCCCTCTGTTGAATGGAGGCTGCACCTTCAGATGAAGGGTCTCACCTTCCTTAGACCTAATAGTCTGACAGCCCTGCCCTGGCCTTCAAGGGCTGAAACTCTTTGTTTCAGGAGGTGGGGCAAGAATCTTTGTTGTTCCCTCTTGTTGTTGTTATGTGCCGTCGAGTCGCCCCGACTCATAGCGACCCCTCCTTGGGTTTCCAAGGCAGTATCACTACGGAAGTAGGATTGCCCAAC
>NW_006922299.1:700319-705409 GCF_000298275.1 Orycteropus afer afer | reverse complement strand
TCCACATTCTGAGTCCTCACCTTAACTCTCGCCCAGTCCTGGAAATCCAAGTGAGCCGAACAAAAGAAGCCAACCACTCTGACCTATGTCTTCACTCAGACGGAAGTCAGGCGAGTGGCTTCCGGCCCGGGTGGGGTACTGGAGGGCAAACAGCAGGGGCGGGGCTTTTTGAGGCCTCTCTGATTTGTGCAAGAGACTGAGATTCCGCCCTCTTCTTATTTGAATCCAATTGGCTTAGACTAAAGCCCTCACTTCCTGGAGTCCCACGCGAATCAGATTCATATCTGTGTACTTCTGCTCGAAGCCTCCTGGCACTGCCTCGGGGGTGGGCCTCTGGGGGCCCCCCTCTTTTGAGGAGAAGTACCTTCCTTAGCTCTCAGGGTCCTCACCTAGGTTCTAGTGAAGGGCTAGGTCTCCTCCCTCTGTAGAAGTAGGATCACTCCCTTAGACCAGGCCTTCCCCTCCCCGAGATCCTCCAGGCAGAAATGAGGGGGCTCCTCAATCTGGCAGCTCCGAGGCAGCCAGTGACTTTGTAAGGCCTATTCAGTTCTGGAGTAGGTGGTTCCCTCATTGGCCATTCAGAATTCTCACCCTGACACTCCCATCAGTCTTGGGACTCCACTCTAACCCCAGGCTATGCCTCTCAACTGCAGGTCTTCACCTTCCT
This sequence comes from Orycteropus afer afer, assembly GCF_000298275.1. Classification (NCBI taxonomy): domain Eukaryota; kingdom Metazoa; phylum Chordata; class Mammalia; order Tubulidentata; family Orycteropodidae; genus Orycteropus; species Orycteropus afer. The sequence goes on along the minus strand of NW_006922299.1, from coordinate 704,742 downwards.
GAGACCTCTGAGTTAGAAGTCAGGGTGCGCCAGCTTCTCCCTGACTGTTCCGGACCTCCAAGGGCAGACAGTGGGGGTGGGGCTGTATGGGACCCCAGTGTTCTGGCTGAGTCCTTCCATCTTCCTCACTCAGGTTGTCACCTTGAAATCTGCCAGAGGATTCCATCGCTCCCTCTACTTGCCCGAGGTCCCCTTTGAGACCAAGACACCTATTCCTGGGAGCCCTGAAAGAGAAGCAAAGGGACACTCAGCCTGGCAGCCTTGCCTGGGGCCATCTAGGTCTGAGGGCAAGCGTGACAGGTCTCTATGGGGGCCCCTTTATTCTGGGGTCTCTCCAGTCCTCCTACATGAAGGTCCTCATTGTGACCCCAGTTTCTTTAACTAAAGGCTTCCTGGAGAGTGTTATACTCCTACAAACTACTGACCAGTTTCCCTACTGAAAAATGGGAGGCAAGGGGCCCACGTCTGGTGGTGATTGACATGGGGACACAAGTATAGGCCCCAAGGCAGAGGTGGGCTTTCAGAGGCTTGGCTGGTTGTGATAGGAGCCGCAGAGCCCTGGTTCCTTTCCCTCCAGTCTGCAGTAATTTGCTAATGGTCGTGAATTATGCTAACATTTGTTGGTGCTGCTAATCAGCGGGCCTGCCTAAGGCTTGCATTTGCAAGTTGAGCAGCTGCCTCCTCCACACAGTGATCTCTATTCAGATGCTGGCATCTTACTAACCTTCTCAAGATGCCAGCCTGCAGTCTGGTAAGGGATATATGTACAGCTGGGAAAATTAGTCATGCCAGAGGGATGTATAATCACTCATGACAAAGGGTTCTGTGCACATAAATAAAAGTTGTTTGTTTGATTAGAAATTACTAGTATTCTTATTTTCACCAGTTGCCATCCAGTCAATTCTGAGTCATGGCAACTCTATGTGTGTCTGAGTAGATTTGTGCTACATAGGGTTTTCATTGGCTGATATTTCAAAAATAGATTGCCAGGTTTTTCTTCTGAGGTGTCTCTGGGTGGACTCGAACTTCCAACCTTTCAGTTAATAGGTGGGAGCATTAACTGTTTGCAGCACCCAGGGACTCCATTGGAAGTAATAAATACAATAAATATTACAGTTTGCCTAAAAGCCTGACTTGATGAGCTCTGCCTTTTCAGCTTACCTCGGCTACCCATGCTCCAGGCTGTGTGAGACACTGACTACACCAAAAAAAACCTAGAGCTGCAGAAAGAGAAGTTTGTGGTTTTAGCTAGTTACTTCAGGCACTGTGACAGACACCAAGGATTACAAAAAAGAAAAAAGCTCTTGGCCTTGAGAAGCTATATTAGTCTCACATAAGTGTCAATAGACTTCAGCTCCTTGTTAAATCCAGCCCACTCCTGTTTTTGCAAATGCAGATTTATTGGAACACTGGCCACATTAATTTGTTTACTGTTGTCTGTGAGTGCTTTCCTGCTGCAACAGCAGAGCTGAGTTGTAGTAACAGAAACTGTATGTCCCACAAACCAAAAACCAAACTCTCTGCCGTCAAGTCGATTTCAACTCATAGCAACCCCTCTTGGGTTTCAAGACAGTAAATCTTTATGGATGTAGATTGCCCCTTCTTCCTTCCATGGAGTGGCTGCTGGGTTTAAACCACCAACCTTCTAATTAGCAAGTAAATGCCTTAGGTACTGCGCCACCAGAGCACCTTGTATGTCCCACAGTGCCTAAAATATGTACTATCTGGGCCTTTACAGAAAATGTCTGCCAACTCCCATATCTAGTGGGAGAGACCAGTCTTCCATACAAGGCAGGATACAATAAAACCTAGGACCCTTGTGTTGTTGTTGTTATGTGCCGTCGAGTTGGACCCGACTCATAGCGACCCCTCCTTGGGTTTCCGAGGCGGTGCCAGCCACTCCTCGGAAGGAAGGTTGGGCAATCTACTTCCGTAGTGACACTGCCTTGGCAACCCAAGGAGGGGTCGCTATGAGTCAAGGCTGACTTGATGGCACACAACCACAACATCACTATGGAAGTAGATTGCCTAACCTTCCTTCCGAGGAGTGGCTGGTGGGTTTGAACTGCCAGCCTCCTGGTTAGCGGTCAAGTGCCTTAGGCACTACGTTACCAGAGGACCCTTGTAGGAAGTGCTATAAAAAGATGGGCAGCCCAGAGGGTTATCACGGAGCTAGAACTTTCTATCTAGCTCCATGGAGGACTTCATGGAGCTAGATAGAATACTGGAGCTGAGTTTTGAGGGATGGTTTGGATATTGCAGGTGAGGTGGTTCTCAATCTTGTCTGCTCATTGGAATCACTTGGAGAGCAAAATTCAGATGCATGGGCTTGCCCCCCCCCCCACCTCCAGATCCTGACAGAAATTTTTCAGGGCTTGGGCCTAGGCATGAAGATTTTTGTAAACTCCCCAGATGATTCTAAGTACAGCCCAAGTTGAGAACAGTGGCCTAGGAGGTGTCAGGCAACAGTTAGGTGACAGATGTGAATGGAGCACTATGGGTGCAGGGCCAGGGGCAGTGCTGTGGGAGATAAGCTGGACAAGTAGGGACTTGACTGTCAAGCCAAAGAAATTAGATTTGTCCTAGGAAATGGGGCCAAGGACAGAATTGGGGCATGAGAACAATTGAAGCAGAGCTATGTGTTGTTGTTGTTAGTTGCATTCCAGTCAACTCCAACTCATGGTAACCCCATATATGACAGAACAAAATGGTGTCCAGTCCTGTGTCATTTCCATGATCATTGGTATGTTTTTCTTCAGTGATTGGTCCCTCCTGATGATGAGGGCAAGTAAGCAAATCAAAGTCTTAGACAATACTCAGGGATCCATAGAATTTCCATTGGCTATTTTTCACAACTAGATCACCAGGCCTTTCTTCCTGGTCTTTTTCAGTCTGGAAATTCCACTGAACTTGTCCACCATGGTAAATCTGTCCCTGTTGGTATCTGAAATGCCAGGGGCATAGCTTCCAGCATCACAGCAACACACAAGCTACCACAGCACAGCAAATTGACAGATGGTGAAGAGCTATGTATAAGTAAGAATAATCTAGAAGAAATGCAAAGAACCAATAAAAATAGGGGAACATGTTAGGGGCTATTTGAAAGAGTTTAAGCAAAAGAAGGAATATATCTTATCTAGGGCAGGGACCCATAGCTAGAGAAATTCAGTGGTGAGGGTCAAATTTTTACCAACTTGGGAGGAAGTGGGAGAAGAGCCGTTACACTGAAGGGAATGTACCCAGTGTCAAAAAGCAAAATGTATGAACTGGTGAATGTAGAACGAATCTACTTTGTAAAATGTCACCCAAGTCACATTAAAAAGTTAAAAAAAAAAAAATTGAACAACTTGGTGAAGGCATCCCACCCAACCTAAAAGAATGGCCTCCAGTGTCCGGTCCCAGGGACATTAACCCTTTAGTTTCTGAATCATGGAGAAGCACAGAGTCCTGGAGGACAGGGTGAGACTGCAAGGAGCTACTTGGGCACTTGGGTCAACAGCTGGTTACCCATGGATGAGAAAGTATTTATCTTTTTTCTTTCTTTCTTTCTTTTTTTTCCCCTAACTGGCTTAATAGAGCCCTTGGGAGATAGACATTTTGTAGGGACATTTACAGAACTTGGGTCTAATTGGGTGTGGATGCTGCTGAGTGGAAGGAGCCAGAAATGACAGTGAAGCTTTGAGTTTAGACAGTTGGAGGAATTGTGACAGCCATTAAGAGGTAACGAGAACACAAGAGGTGAGGGATCCTGAGAGAAGGTGGGTTTGGTTTTGAACATAAAGAACCTGGTGGCATCAATGTGGGGCCAATCCTTTATTATTAGGGACTTGCACAATTTGGAGTGACCCCCTTCTCTGTTCTCTTAAACACACAACAAGGCAGGAATTTCAAGACTCCACAAGCCTAGAGATCAGTAAGGGAGTTGATGCCCTTAGTTCTTTTCACAGCATGCAGCTAGGACCTGACTGGTTTTAGCTCTTGGCTTGTGAGATGTTTTCCTTTTTCATTTGTGCAAGCAGAACTACACCCTCCTGGTTTAAAGGGACAGCACAAAAGGTTTTTCTTACAGTCAGGATTTTGCTTCTGAGGGGGCTGGTACACTAGACCCTTTAAAAACTACTTTTGATTTAAATAAAATTGGAGTGTCAACATCTAATCAGATCCCAGTACCTCCTTCGAGGTAGGTTTAATGGATGGGCAAGTAACTCTCAGTTCTTGGAAAAAACGTTAAACTACAAGCAGATAGTATATAAAGATATATGCATATATGAATATATGCATATATATGTATATATATATATACATATATATGCATACATATATATACAAACATATATGTTGTTGTTGTTTGTTGTTATGTGCCATCGAGTTGGACTCGACTCACAGTGACCCCTCCTTGGGTTTCCAAGGCAGTATCACTACA
>NW_006922299.1:694003-699369 GCF_000298275.1 Orycteropus afer afer | reverse complement strand
AGCACGACATGTCCCATTAGTTTTCATCAGATAAAATTCATCTTTCTGGGCAAGGCATGACTTGAGAACAAAAGATACCAGCCACAGTTGGTTGGCTTCATATCCCACAAGAAAGGAAAAATTAATTGTGTGGTGAGTCTTAAGAAGATGCTTGGGCAAAATGAGTGAACAATCCTAAGAAGTTCATGTCATCTACTACCAGTTCTTGGAGAGCAGGGACACTAAAGGACCTTATCATTTTGTATGGACAAATGAAAGTAATGTACATGGGCCACACCAGGAAAGAGATTCCAAGGCCCTCAGCCCAGAATGCCTTGGGAAAGGTGTAGACACCATTAGATGGCATGGAGAAAGTACTAAGCTCTAGTATGTATCTCTTCACAGCAAATGGTGTCCTAAGTCAGGAGTCACTAACTTTAACTTGCACAGGATCCACTCAGAAATCTGTTCAAAGGCCAATTCTGATTCTGCAGGTCTGAGATGGGGCATAAGAATTTGCACTTCTAACCCGCTCCCAGATGATGCCAATGCTGCTGGCCCACAGACCACACTTTGAGTAGAAGGTCTTATAGGTAACTCCCCAAGAGTGGCCACACCAACAGAGACTGCTCTGGCAATAAGCACACTGGTGAGTCAGAGGTAGTCCAGTCCTGAGAGACACCGAGGCACACCGGGCTGTTGCAACAGGTGTGATGAGGCCCTGGGGAGGTGTCAAAGCTGATGGGTGATCTAGAGAAAAAAACTTGACCCTCTGATCTCACCTTAGAAGGCGGGTGGTTTTTAGAAATTCATTTTTGTAGTATTGAAGACAGTAGTCCATACCCAAGGGACAGGAGTCCCGCTTGTGTGTAGTTTCCTTGGGAAGTGGCAATCCGAGCTCCCTGGTATTATTAGAAACCTTTGCTTATCCATGTGGAGCCCAGGGAACAGGAAGGTTCTCTGCCTGGTATGCTGCAGGGCCGTTCTGTGTGGTTTCCCCTCCTCTTCATAAAAAGGCCTGATCATCCTCTACTTACTTCAGCCAAGTCATCTCCAGGCCACTTCATCTCATTTTCCCAAAGGCTGATGGCTTCGTGCAAACACAAACCATACCAGTTCCCCTTCATTTCCTCATTTGTGAAATGAGGTGTTTGGGCATTCTCTACAGTGTCTTCCGACAACAAGCCATGATTCTAAGATAATGTTAAGTTCTCTTTATTAATCTCTGTGCGTTAATAACACTTTCTTCCTGCCATTGTAGGCAGCATCTGTCCAAAAAGAGGATATGGACTTTCTAACAGGAAAAATTTCCTGGGCTTTGGGGGAGCAATGAGCAATTAACATTGACCCACCTTGAATGTCAACTTGGCTTGTTATGCCCAGAGTGCTTCTGAATCAGTTATTTAACTCTGTCCATATTCCCATTGAATCCAGGAAAACTAGAGAAGTAGGGTCTACCTCAGGCACCATTTTGAATTATTCAATTTTAGTTCTTTAAAGTGTTGACACTTTCAGAGGGCATTTAACCGTGTCTTGGACATGCCACACATCAAGGGGGTGGGGGTATGGCAGGGGAAGTGAGTAAGATAAGGGAGAGATGGGAACCTTCTTCCAAGATGGGCCCATGGGGATGATTGCACACTCCCCTACACTCAGGGTCCCCCTTGACATAGCTGCCAATCTTCCTCTCTGAGACCTTGATGGCTACCCCTGGTGTTACCTCGTCTCACCTGGGGTGCTGGGACCTTGACAGCCTCTATTTGCATCCACCATAGTTGTGTCGTTTCTTGGCTGTTGACCTCCTTTATTCACAACTATGCGATTGTAGGTCTTTCTTATGCTACCTCATGTTTATTGGTGAATATTTTAAATATTCCTGAAGGCTTGATTCTTGGCTAAGCCAGAGCACAGACTTCATATAAATGAGACTGGTGACATAAACGAGGAATGGGTGAAACAGTTCATTAACGAAATGCCAACTCTCCTCCCTTTCTTTAGGAATCCAAACTTAGCACTTATTACCCTTTCTTCACACAAAATCTCCTTGATGGAAAGAAAGAAAAAGGAGACTTCAGGCAGGCAGTAGACTGAACATTTCAAACTTTCACAGCTAGAATTCCTCATTGTGAACCATACTTTTTAAGAACATTCCTACTCTCTGATGCCAACAATTAGCCCAGAAAGCAGGGGCTCTCAAACTTTAGTATTCAAGCCCTAAAAAGGGCCATTTGGAATAACTGTGAACATTAGAAAGCTAGATGCTTTTCGTTTCTGCAATTGCACATTTAGGTATTTTTCTTATAGCAAGCCTTGCTGATGCAAGACATGATATGTGTTACTTGTTGCAACACAGTCCTTAATAGCAAAGGATTGTAAAAAACCTCAATGCTTATTAATGGGACTCTAGGTAAATAAACTAGGGCCTACCATGCAGGTGTGAAGAATGAGGAAGCATTGTATGCTGATACAGAAGGATCTCCAAGGCAGGGTGTGTAGTGAAGTAAACAAGGGACAGAACAACATATTTTCTATGCAACTGTTTCTGTAGAATGGTGGTGAAAGGCATGATGCAAGACACGTATTAGAATTCACTTGTATATGCACAAAAACGTCCAGTAAGATGCAAGAAATGAATGATGATGCTCACCCGTTGGAGGCAGGTGATGAAGAAAGGTGTTTGAGAGCTGTGAGGACAGAGAACAGTGGTTGCAGAATACTTTCCTATGCTTTTAGCTTTGAATCATGAGAATGGCTTGCCAATTCAAAATTAAATATTTTAAAAAGTTCATAGGAAAAAAAAAAAAAAAACTCCAACGTTCTGAGAAATCATTTGGGGTGTGTGTTAAAAATGGATGATTTTTAGTCCATACTCCCAGACTTTAGGGAACTGGGGAATCGGCATTTTGCAAAAGGGTAGCCTGGCTGCTTCTGATGCAGGTGATCCAGGGAAGCACGTACAACTACAATCACGCAACTCTGATTTTTTTTTTTTACTGAACACTGAAAACATGCATCTGTCCATTTCACGAATGATGCTTTATTACATTAAGGAATACAACACATTTCTTATCTACAACTAGAATATTCGGCTTACTACACTGGATTTGACTTAATGTCATACAGACCATTCATTGTACATTATAGTAGAAACATTGGAAACATTTCTTGAGAAATAAGAATTCAATCAAAGAGCATACAGCATAGAGAGAGTTTTACATGGTCACACGTTTACATTTGCACATTCAAAGGGATCAAAATCATTCATATTAATAATGGGAACTTCTTATAAATAATTCATTATTCTAAGATGTCTAGGCAAAGCCAAGTCATGACATTATTTACACAAAGTACCACACCTGGAACTTGTTCTGAGTTATTTAGCACTGAGTACAGTTTTAAAGCAATAAATACTTGCAGTTAATAGTAACAAGCACATTTATAATTTACAAAATGTGGGATTAATATTTAAAACAAAACACCAAGTGACATAAAGAAGGTTGTGCCATATATTTTTACAACTCACTGACTTGACCACTTCAACAAATTTTATTACACAAAGCCCTGCTGAAGGTCATGCTTGACTCAGTTAAGCCCAGATTACAGAAAAAATTAATTAATTAAAGAAAATCACTTTCACTTTCTTAATATCGCCTATGTATTGTCAATAGTTAAAAATGAAACAAAGTGACAGAAAAATTTGGATTCGCAACAGGCCCAAATGACATAATGTACCTTAGACATTGAAGTCCTGAGTTATAACCAAAATCTCAAACTTGTCTGGGAATTAATGAGGCCTTGAATGTGTGAGTTCTTACTATACATTGAAATGATCCTTTTAAAAGGCCATAAAATTGTGTGAGACCTACCATGTCATTATATGCCCCTGAGAATGGATTTCAAATTTGGAAAAAAGAAAAAAAAAGGAAAATCATCTCATATCCTAGAAATGTGAGCTCAGAGAAGGCAGAGACAGTGGTGTCTGGGTGGATAACAGGGCACCTAAGGCCAGGAACTCAGATACCTATGTCTATACCTGAGTTCCTTACCTCGCCTCTTAGTCCAGGAGGTATTTTTCTATTAGAGCTTATTCATGTTGCCTGGGTTTTCAGGGACTAGGAAACCATCCATTGTCATATCTTACTCATTTTTGGGGAGAGAAAAGTTTCCCCTTTTCCCAAGACTTTTTCTCATGAACGGAGATGCAAAAATCTTTAACAAAATCCAAGCCTACAGAATCCAACAACATATCAAAAAATTAATACACCCAGACTAAGTGGGATTCATACCAGGTTTACAAGGGTGGTTCTACATCAGAAAATCAATCAATGTAATCCACCACATAAACAAAACAAAAGAAAAGAACATATGATTATATCAATTGATGCAGAAAAGGCATTAGATAAAATCCAACATCCATTCCTGTTCAGAACTCTCAGCAAAATAGGGATAGAAGGGAATTCCTCAACATAATAAAGGGTATATATGCAAAGCCAACAGCCAACATCAGTATTAATGGAGAAAGACTCAAGGCATTCCCCTTACGTTTAACATTGTACTGCAAGTCCTGGCCAATAAGGCAACAAAAAGAAATAAAAGGCATACAAATTGCAGATGATATGATCCTGTACATAGAAAACCCAAGGAACTCAATAAAAAAAACTACCGGAACTAATAGAGAGGTTCAGCAAAGTGGCAGGATACCAGGTCAACATACAAAAATCAGTTGGATTTCTCTACACCAGCAAGGAGTCCTCTGATAGAGAAATAAGGGAAACAATATCATTTACTGTAGCTACTAAAAAGATAAAATATCTAGGAATAAACCTCACCAGAGACACAAAAGACCTATGCAAAGAAAACTATAAAACACTACTACAAGAGACAACAAGGGCACTACATAAATGGAAGAACCTACCTTGTTCATGGATAGGTAGACTGAATATTGTGAAAATGTCAATACTACCTAAAGCAATCTACACATTTAATGCAATTCTGATCCAGATTCCAACAAAATTTTTTAAGGGCATGGAAAAACTAATTGTTAATTTCACATGGAAAGGAAAGAGACCTTGGATAAGTAGAGCACTTCTCAAGAAGAAAAACAAAGTGGGAAGTCTCATACTCCTGGATCTTAAGAACTACTATCCACCCACAGTTGTCAAAACAGCATGGTATTGGTACAATGATAGACAGATAGACCAACGGAACAGAATTGAAAGTCCAGATATAGACCCATCTATCTATGGACAACTGATCTTTGACAAAGGTCCAAAACCCATTAAATGGGGAAGAGACAGCCTCTTTAACAAATGGTGCTGGCAAAACTGGATATCCACCTGCAGAAAAATGAAACAAGGCCCATACCTCACCCCATACACAAAAACAAA
>NW_006922299.1:678916-693838 GCF_000298275.1 Orycteropus afer afer | reverse complement strand
GGTGTTTGGTGTTAATGGTAATGTAATATTGTGGACACATTGGTTAGTATTAGCATTTGTCATCTATCTCTTATGTGCACAATTAGGTGTCCTCCCATTTCCTAATGCTATTATGGTGGTCATAGATCCTTTCCGTATATCCCTCCCAGACTTAGTTGGCACAACAAAATACATAAAAGCCTTGTTTCACATTCTACATTAGTGAGTAGCGACTGGGGTCTTAAAAGCTTTCAAATGGCCTCTAAGATGCAGCTAATGGTCTCCTAGCATCGGAAGTGAAGAAGAATGCAAAACAAACAAACAAACAAACAAAAAAAGGCATTTGGAAGCAATTAGCCCTAGGACATGATGGCTCTTGAGACCAGAAGAACTAGATGGTGCCAGGCTACCAATGTCAACCACTCAGGAAAGGATCAAATCTGGAGATCCTGGATAGAGTGGGAAGGAAAACATGGAACAAAATCCAGAAACTCAATAATGACCAGAATTACTGGTCAGATGAAGCCTGATGAGACTCCCAATACTATGGCCCTGGAATATATTCTGCGCCTGGAATAAAACTCACCCCCAGGGGCTGGCTCTCAGCCCAATAGTTAACAAGATGTACATGCAGACCACTCAACCCAGGATGATGCACCCACATATTCTATGGGAATGCATCCCTTAGAGTATTAGACCATGGGACACCAGAGGACCAACATTCAAACTGAGGAAATGCAGGACAAACAGGAGTGCATAAATATGAGGGGCACAGGGGGAAAGTTACAAGGTAGGGAGGGGAGGAGACTGGGTTAGGGTTGGAAATGGTAAATGGGGAGTGAAACTAAATGTACACATAACGTTGAATGTAAAACAAGCTCTTAAAATAAAAAAATAAAAAAGATCCAGCCCTTCATTGTCTTCACCCTCCACTTCATTGCGATGTGGGCTATTAGTCCCACTAATACTCCTGCAGCAGCCAGGAATGATCTCATTCATTCCTTTGTGCCAACAGACTCACTTTGGAGGTGACAGCCTGACTATCCAATAAGCTGGGGAAGCAATAACGAGCACAGAACGTGCCGTGAGAATGAAACAGCATTGTTTCACATAGGAGCCACACGAAATCTGATTGAGTCATCTGAAATCGCCTTTTTTTGCAGGTCAAATATGGCCTAATATTGGCAGTTTCATGCTTCAGCCTCATCGTTCCACGGGCCTTTTAACCTGATAGGAAATGGTCAACATTATCATTGTTGTTGCCGTCAACTCGGCTCCAACTCATGGCGGCTCCACATGTGTGGAGTAGAACTGCTCCATAGCTTTTAGAAGCAGATTGTGAGTTCTTTCTTCAGAGGAACTGCAGGATGGGCTCCAACCGCCAACCTTTGGGCTAGTCGTCAAGTCCATAAACATTTGCATCACTCAGGGACTCTTAGACGGTCAATTTTAAAAAGAAAATGAACAAACAAGCAAACAAAAAACCACAAGCCATTGCCGTTGAGTCAATTGCAACTCATGGCAACCCCATGTTAGAGCAGAATTGCTCCATAAAGTTAGCTTGGCTGTAATTTTTAAGGAAGCAGATCACCAGGCCTTTCTTCCGTGGAGCCAATGGGTGGGTTTGAACTGCCAACCTTTAGATCTGGAGCCAATCGCAAAACGATTGTGCCAATCAGACTCCTTTAGATAGTCAATAGTAAGCATGAATTTGATAGTTACAAATTTCCATTGTTGTTATGTGCCGTTGAGTCAGACCCGACTCATAGCGATCCCTCCTTGGGTTTCTGAGGCAGTATCACTACACCGCCAGCCTTGTGGTTAGCAGTCAAGTGCCTTAGGCACTACGCTACCAGAGCTTCTAGTAAAGGGGAAAAAGCAGCTCTTTGGCCAGCAAGGAAGTCCTGGATAAAATGAGGCAATCAGCATAAAAGTGCGTTATAGACTATGAACGCTAGGTAAATGCAAAGTGTGTTTTTGTTATAATTTTGAATTAATCATGGGCATGTAAAATTTTAACCTAGGGGTTCTTCAATTTAATATACACCTATGCCCCTCACTTAGGAGCTTGGGTAGCGTAGTGCCTAAGGCACTTGACTGCTAACCAGAAGGCTGGAGGTTCAAACCCACCGGCCACTCCTCAAAAGGAAGGTTGGGCAATCCTACTTCTGTAGTAATACTGCCTTGGAAACCCAAGGAGGGGTCGCTATGAGTTGAGGCCGACTCAACGGCACATAACAACAACAACAGCACCCCTCACTTATCGATATGGTTAGGTTCCACAGACCAAGTCATTATTTGAAAATCAGCATTATGCAAAAATCAGCATTATGCGAAAAGGGAGAATGACCACATCAGATAACAAAATGGACGGTGACTACATCATCACATAACTGCCAAATTACATCATTACATAACTGCCAAATCACTGAGAATCATGGCCCTGCCAAGTTGACATACACCCTTTTCTGTCACAGCTAGCGTTATTCTTACCACGTTGTTTGTTACTGCCAGATGTAAATCATTGCTGCCAGACATAAGTCGTTAATGCACAAAACAAATAGTTGATTTTTTCCTGTTGTGATAAATGTGAAATGCTGGATAATGAGACAGTGGCTAAGCGAGGACTAAGTGTATATTCAACATTGAAATTTTTAAAAATTTAGAGACATTCCACTGAATGCGTTTGAGAGATTTGTGAGATTTCACAAGAGTAAAGTCTGTTCCCAGCATGAGATTTGTTGACTGCTTTGGATATATTTAGCTGGAGTTAATGCTTAGAGCTTCCCCTCTCCCTCCCAACAAAGGGTGTCTTGGAAGGCAAAAGTGATGGTAAGAGAATGCTTTAAAGCTGTTGTGTATTCGTGTTGTAGGGGGCTGAGAGGAGCAAATGTCCAGACATAAAGTAGAGCTTGTTAAGGTTTGGTTTCTTTGAATAATAGCTCACACAGAGCCTGGTCCCACGGGAGTGAAGAATTCCTTTGTTTTCAGCTGTTATTCCATTTCATGAAAATATCCAAAAATCAAACAAATGTGCAAAATATGCTCCATTCCCCCAGGCCCCTGGGGCTATTTCTAAGCTGTTCGGTAACCAGCCCCCCTCCTGGTAAGGATGCGAAGGGAAGGGATAACATGAAAGCTTCCATCCCTCTGTCCTTACCACGCTACTCTTCAAACAGCTCATTTCACCACATCTGCAGGCTCTGAGGAGCCTGTCCAGCCTTTGGGAAAAAGGACTTAGCCATTTTTAGTTCACAGATTGAGGAAGTCATTTAATTTGTAATTCCCAAACAAAGCTAATCTCTATTACCAGAAAGCTTTGGTGCATTAAAAGACTCCGAAGCCAATAAACCAACTGCTACCTTTGGCACCCTCGAGGACTTTATAACTCAAGGATGCCCATGTGCCATGGTCGAGTTCATTTATTTCTGTTCAATGTGCATTTTTATAACAAGCTGGGCTTGATTCATTTGTTGCAGCCTCCAAACAGTTTATTGACCTAAGAGTTCTCCATCCGCCAAGATGAAACCAAATTGGTTGTGGGGCAAAGTGGGGGGGGGGGAGCCAGGGCTTGTTACTGAGGTGGAAGGCCATGTTCAGGGGGGCAGTCAGGGCAGCCAGAAAAGCAGGGTTTAGCCATGCACATTTAGGGGAAATCATCAACTCAAAAATGGGGAGGAAGGGGACTCTCCTCTGGCATTTGTGCCCACGGATCACCTTGCTGCGGATCACCTTGCCTCAGAGTATCACTCCCTACAGCAGCTGCACCTTCCCTGCCAGCAGCGGCCTTTGGTTGGGGAGCTTTGTTTATTGCTTAATCTATCATTGTTGAGCCGCCTGCCTCAGGGAGGCTCAATTTAAGATAGATTGAAAGGTAGTGTCTGTCAATTGAATAAACACAGATGGTTTTCCATAGCAAAAATTGATTTTTTTTTTCCCTCACCAAAGACATAAGCACTAAACGTGATTATGTTTGGAAGCCAGGCGTGAAATGTCTCAGCTCCTGCCCCTACTGCACCCTGCCTAGGCAGAGAGGTGATGCCACATGCTGGCGTGGGTCCCTCTCACCTGATTTTTGGTTCTAGAGGTGGAATATGGATTTGACTTCCATACAGAAGGACCCGGCTAAATCCTTCCCAGACAGAGGCTATGAGTCAACTCTCCAGGCCATTCACGAAATAGTTTTACCTGTCCTAGGTCACTCTGCCTGGAAAAGTCCTCCAACCATTTATTTAAGAGGCTCAGAGAGGTAATAAGATTTTGCACATAGTTAGATCTAGATCTCAATCTCCTCACTCTTTGTCCGGAAGCTTGGAAGGGGATAGACACAATCTATGCATGGTGTTAACAAAAGAAGATATTAAGATGAGTCCTACTCCCAAAACATCTTCAGAAGCATGTAGAGCAGAGATGTTTGGGTAAGTCATGCTAGGCACCAAGAATGCTGTACATCTTGGCAACCTACTGGGCATGGAGTGATTTCTGCTCAAGGGTTTTGAAGAAGCCAAGGGTAATGGTAGAGTAGGTAGTATAGAATAGTGGTTGAAACTGAAAGGTACATGGAGGTTGAAGAAGTGTGAATAAGGGCAATGAGTAACATGTTTTCTTATGTCTCTTCCAATTCTAATCTCAAACCATAATACACTAATGGAACACCATTCATTCAAAAGATTCCAAGGAGTTCCTGGAAGCAATAGGAAGGCCAGTCTCCCTTCATAATATTAATTCATAATATTAATATGTACATGATACAGAATGGCAGTTAAAAGGGTTTTCTAAGAGTTGTTGCAAGGATAGCGCACACGATGGGTAACTGTGAGAAAGGGGGCCATACAAGTGCTTTAGAGAAAGAATGAAAATAATGCAGAGATGCAGAGAAATTGAGAGGGAGAGAGGACTTCAGTGCCATCCTCTCATTCTACAGATGAAAATATGGGTCCAGAGAGGAGACATTGATAGCCAAGGTCATATTGTTAGAGACAAAATGGGGAGGTCAAGTTAAAATCTTGGTTCTTCTAACTCTACCATCTTACTTTCCAACTTTAAGTATCGATTCCCAGGAAAGCAGGTGTGCACAGTCCACAAGAGCAAGTAGCAGGCAGGAATTAAGAGGTTTCACTCCAACTAATACAACTGTGAGCACACATCTTTACAATGGTCTGGGTCTTAACTCCTAAAGCTCTGCAAACAATAACTGCTTTCTCGGATCAAGGGGCAAAAATCTTGTAACATGTGCCATGTGGACAAGAGAGCTGACTGTTCCGTCTCACCAACATAGAGAAAACTTGAACTAGAGTTATCTTAGGATGGAAGGGCACATTTGCAGAATGTGGATTTGCTGGAAGTGGATTAGCATGTTTGCAATCTGTCAGAATGGACCTAACCTTCAGTCCAGAAAAATTGGATTCAGGGTTTTGAAAATAAGAGAGTCAGTCTTTTTACAGCCAGTTTTACTTACTTAGAAAAAGATTTTCATCCAGCCGTTTTCTGCACATGGGCCATTTCATAAATACTCTTCTGAAGTAGAATAAAATGTATCAGTGGCTGCTTTTCAATCAGTTCTTAAAATTAAGCACTCAGTAACTTTCTCATACATACTTAGAAGCCCATATGACTGAAATATGATAAAGGGACTTCTTTTCTCATTTCCTCCCACAAACTTTAGGCAAAACATACATTAAATATAAACATGTTTCTATTTCTAGTCAACTATGAGCTCTTCTTTCTCATGTAATGCTTCAGTGTAGCAGCCGTGGTCCAGTCAACTCCAACTCACAACGACCCCTTGTATGTCAGAGTAGAACTGTGCTCCATAGGGTTTTCAATGGCTGAGCTTTGAGAAGTAGATCACTAGGGCTTTTCTCTGAGGAGGTGCCCCTGGGTGGACTCGAACCTCCAACCTTTTCGTTACCAGCCAAGTGTGTTAACCATTTGCACCACCCAAGCACTTCAATGCAGCAGACAAGAAGAGCCAAATCTAAGTAGACACAGTTGGTTGAGAAGCTATATACCAAGAATAAACACTGGATACTATGCACTCATAAATATTTGATGAATTGATTGATGGTAATTTTTTTCCCCCACAAAAAAAGGACTTGTTTTCTATGGTGGAACTGCATCATGGATGATTAAGATTTGGTGTCAGCAGAAGGGACTTCCAATGAGTTAGAATTCAGAGTGCAAGATAGCACTGCATGGCTACCCACAGATCTTTATGTGTGTAAAATTATATTGAGTGTTCCTCCTATGCCCTCAGTATATCTTTAAAAAACAAAAACAAAAACAACAGCAACAACAACAACAAAAAAAAAAAACCCGATGATCAGGGATTTGTTTTTTATTAAACCGGCTTTCAGTGTTATCAGTTGGGGACTGTCCGTCATCCATGGGGCTCTTCCAGCATGTTGGCTTTTCAAGGTAGGTGTGTAAATAAAAGCTGTTCTCTATGTTATGGATTATAGATATAGCTCAAAAAAAATGAATCAAATCACATTTTGAAAGCACTAGCTTCTGCTTAAAGAAATGACTAAGTCAAGTCTTTCACAAAGTGGGGAATCAATGCATGACTTCTCTGCCCGTAAATCTGGTTGCTCTTATAGTTCCTATGACTTAATTGACCACACTTGATTCATCAGAGCTTGGTGCTTAAAATAACAATTCCCTATTTGTTCACTTTTCTAAAAAAAGGAACGTTTGCCCTACATCAGAAGTATTCACCAACTGAAATGGAAAACATAAGCCTTGATGGTAACTTTAAAATATAATAGCCATCTCTCTGGTCCTCTCTCTCACCCTCCTACACTACTCAGGAACCTTCCAATTTGGAAGGTACAGAGACAACAGACCCAAAGGTCCTGACCAGCCTTAAAGTAAAACCAGGAGCCCTTGGGGGGCAGGGGCAGGGGCCAGTCTAGACGTACCCCTCGTGACAGATGTGGCCATTGATGAGGCTGAATGTGGCCACGGAGGGGTTGGTGGTCTTGAAGGAGGTCATGCAGGTGGTGCTCCTACCAGTGCTGTGAGAGCGTACCAGCAGACCAGGCCGGCAGCAGAGGAGCTGGCTGTTGAACTGTTTCCGGAAGCTCTTGCTCAGCAGGTAGAGGGCAAAAGGGTTCACACAGGAGTTGGTGAAGGCCAGGAGGCGGGCACAGATACTGGTGATGAAGTGGAGCATGGAGGTGTCTACCTTGGAGTAGTGGTAGGAGCGGTACAGGTAGATGACATGGTTGGGGAGCCAGCAGAAGGCAAAGAGGGCCACAAATACGAGCACAGTCTTGGCAAGTCGCTTCCGGGATTCGATCTGAGGAGAGAGTTACACAGAGAGAGACAAGGATGCAGACAGGAAAAAAAAAAAAAAAAAAGGACAGGGCAAAAGAATAAGGGAAATAGGAGAAACAGGTTCTCAAAATCACAGGAAAAAAGTGCAATAGGAGAAGACAAGAAGAAAAAGATAAAATGAGAGAAAGGCAACAGACAGAAAAAGAAAAACACAAAACAAACAACAACAACAAAACAGGCAGACACACAGAGATGGAAGAGCCAGGAAACGGAAATGCGCCAGGTAGAATACAGTTAGAACATGCCTCCAAGAACAGGTCTTTACACAAAGTTGATTACATGCTTGAATGGTTTGCACAATGAAATTCTAGTAAGTTCTTCCTTTTCCTCAGGAGAGCCTTTGTGCCAATTATCAGCCATACAACTTCAAGTCTTTCTTTGCTCTATGGTTGGTAATTTCTGATTCCTTGTGATGCTCAAAGAAGCAGCCAGCTTTGTTCTTCTTTACTGGCCAAACCAAAATCTAACTCCCTATTATTATTATTATTATTAATCTGAAATTATTTCTGGTCTATACTATACAGGAGGGAGCTCTGGTGGTGTAGTGCCTAAGGCACTTGACTGCTAACCAGAAGGCTAGTGGTTCAAACCCACCAGCCACTCCCCGGAAGGAAGGTTGGGCAATCTACTTCCATAGCGATACCGCCTCGGAAACCTAAGGAGGGGTCACTGTGAGTTGGATCCAACTCCACAGCAGTGAGTTTGGTTTTGATACTGTACGGGAAGGTTCTTAGACAAAGTAGTCTGAGCTTCGCCTTTTGCTCCTAACTCCTTCTGCTACCGACCATGTTTCTCATTAAAGAAGTTGGGGAACAATAGAGATCACTAATAAGTGGCCTTTTAAGTAGGGAGCCAGTTTCACTTAGCACTCCCACTCTTCCCCAACAATTGTGGCAAAAGAAATCAACTTTACAAGATGAGGCCTCCAACAGAGTAAGCTACTCATTTGAGTGGGGTGGAGAGTCTTTCTGCCTTTCCATCATAAAGCCCATGATCTACATCTGGGCCAGAAGGCCAGGGGTACTGACAACCAGGAAAAAGCCAGAGATTCAGTTCCTACGCAAGAAGTCTAACAGCACCTAAAAAGGGCTCCAGCAGGCTGGCCACTCTAGGGTTACTTGTGCTGTCTCTGGTAATCCTCCAACAGCCTTACAATATAGGGAGCTCTGGTAGCATAGTGCCAAAGGCATTTGACTGCTTATCAGAAAGCTGATGGTTCAAATCCACCAGCTACTCCTGGGAAGGAAGATTGGGCAATCTACTTCTATAGTGCTACTGCCTTGGAAACCCAAGGACGGGTTGCTGAGTCGGATCCAAGTCCATGGCAGTGAGTGAGTACTGGTGGCAGTTTGAAAACACCCTGCAGCTCTGCGGGAGGAAGACCTGGCGCTCTGCTTCTGTGAAGATTACAGCCATAAAAACCCTAGAGGGCGGTTCTACTCTATCACATGAGGTCACTATGAGTTGGAATCATTGGAGTAAAAGAAATTAGGCTCAGAGAAGGTCAGCAAGTAAATCATGAAGCCTGAGTTTGAACCCAAAACAGTGTGAGCCGATCTTAATTAAACGACTCTTTTCGTCAACCAGTCTCATTTTCCTGCCTCTCTATTTTTGTGCTCCATGTGGTGACCTTCTTCCTACCCAAACACTATGTCACAGCCCTATACACCTCAAAGTTGTTCATTTATTTTTCATTAAAAAAAAAAAAAATTTCCAGAAATTTCTCAGAAAGAAGCAAACACTTCAAGTCATTTGGGTTCTCAACACTTCTCCAGTTTAGGTCTTTAACAAGAGAGCAAAATTATAAAGAACACCTGAATTCTTTGAGCTCTGGTGGCGTAGTGCCTAAGGCATTTGACTGCTAACCAGAAAGCTGGTGGTTCAAAGCCACCAGCCACTCCTGGGAAGGAAGATTGGGCAGTCTGCTTCTGTAGAGATATCGCCTAGAAACTCAAGGAGGAGTCACTATGAATTGAATCAACTTGACGGCAGTGAGGTTTTTTGTTGTTGTTGTTGTTTTTGTAGTGGCTAAGAGTTGCCATTTGCCATCTGGCCACAGATAACCCATTTCTCTTGCAGATTCAAATGACATGCCTACCTAAATACTGTCTTTGTCAGTGGTCCCCAAAATAAACCCAAGGGACAAAATCCCAAGGAGGAGAAGGATCCATCCTTAGCACTCACCTGCTTCTTGAAGTGGATATTCCCTTCCATGGGCAGATTGTAAGCACTCTGGATCAGATTTTTGGCAATGAAGTAGTAGTAGACAGAGATGATGGACAGTGGAATGATGTAGAACACCAGGAAGGAAGCCATGGAATGGATTTTGGGGTGCAACTCATTGGAATGTGGATATGGGGCACAGCTAATGAAGGTCTGGTTGGTGCTTTCTTCATGGAAAGGATGCAGGTCAGAAAACACAGCCTCTGGGATGGCCAGCAGCATGGAGATGACCCAGATGAAGGCGGCTTTGAGGCAAATCTTCATCAGGGCATGAGAGGCCTGGATATCCATTGGCCGGACAATGGCTCTGTACCTGGGGCAAGAAAAAGGGAACATACTATGTAAGCTGCCTAATATTATTATGGATTCCAGGGCCAAGACTAGAGTGAGGCAAGTGAGGCAGCTGGGGTACAAAATTTAAGGAGATACTCCACATGCAAAAGGATGAAGTTGGACCAGTACTTCATAATATATACAAAAATTAACCCCAAATGGATCAATGACCTAAATTTAAGAATGAAAACTATAAACTCTTAGAAGAAAACGTAGGGTAAAACTTCAAGACCTTATTTTTGACAACAGATTCTTAGATACTACACCACAAGCTTGAGAAATCAATGACAGAATAGATAAACTGGACTTAATCAACATGAAAAAATTATTGTGCATTGAAGGACTTTATCAACAAAGTGAAGAGAGCCTACAAATTGGAGAAAATATTTGGAAACCATATCTCTAACAAAGGTTTAATATCCAGGTTAAAAGTTAGCTAGGTTTGATAAAGCTTAAAAGCAATTTAACAACTAAAAGACAAACAACTCAATCAAAAAATGGGCAAAGGACTTGCTTGACCTGAAGAGACATCTCTCCAAAGAATATATACCAATGGTCCATAGGCACATAAGAAGGTGATCAACATAGTCATTAACCATAAGCAAAACCAAACTCACTGCTGTTGAGTCAATTCCAACTCATAGCGACCCCTCCTTGGGTTTTCGAGGTTGTATCTCTATGAAGTCAATTGCCCAGTCTTCCTTCCAAGGAGTGGCTGGTGGGTTTGAACCGCCAGCCGTCTGGTTAGCAGTCAAATGCCTTCGGCACTATGCCACCAGAGCTCCTAGATAATCATTGTTGTTGTTGTTGTTA
Organism: Orycteropus afer afer; assembly: GCF_000298275.1. NCBI lineage: Eukaryota > Metazoa > Chordata > Mammalia > Tubulidentata > Orycteropodidae > Orycteropus > Orycteropus afer. Next base: position 683,152 of record NW_006922299.1, on the reverse strand, counting down.
TGTGCCGTCGAGTCGGCCCCGACTCATAGCGACCCCTCCTTGGGTTTCCGAGGCAGTATCACTACGGAAGTAGGATTGCCCAACCTTCCTTCCGAGGAGTGGCTGGTGGGTTTGAACCGCCAGCCGTCTGGTTAGCAGGCAAGTGTCTTAGCCACTATGCCACCAGAGCTCCCCGTGCATTGGTAGTGGGAATGTAGAATGGTGCAGCTGCTTGCTGTGGAGTTAAGTTTGGCAGTTCTTCAAAACGTTAAAGATAGAACTACCATATAAGCCAGTAATTCCACTCCTAGGTATATACTGAAGAGACTTGAAAGTAGGTACTTAGATACTTGTACACTAATGTTCATGGCAGCATTATTCACAATAGCTAACAAAGTGGAAAAGAGTGTGTCTTTTTCCATCTTGGCATCCACCAGCACTGTGATTTGCACACACACCACAAAGGTTTGTTCAAGTGAACATGAGCTGCTATAGTGTGGAAGCTGGGATCAGCTAAATGTGAGGGTGTTCATTGCTAAAAATGCTATGTTGAAACTGAGTTCAACCTACGATATTCTCTTACATCATGGCTCTTGATGACAGGGGAATACTTATTTTCTGCTCCTCATGTTTCCACATGGAGAGACCTCCATTAAGTTCACTCTTAGCCATGTCCAGCCTCCTCACTCAATTTCATCCTCATGCCAGGGAAGGGGGAGTGAGTTATGAAGTGGTGAGTTTGGGAAAAAATCTGTCATGTACATTGGGCTCAGGGAGGCCTGTAGTGGTCTAACTGACCCTGATTGGGGCAATAGTATGTCTAATATAAGAGATCAGAGAGTGTCTTCAGGCTTATAATTGCAGCAGACCTAAGTCACAGTAACCAAACAGCTTTGTCAGTTACAGAAACAATGATTTTTATTGCAGTCTGTTTCATTTTTATACCTAGCTCTCTGCCCCAAACTCGGGTAGGGAAGAGAGGGATATTGTTTATCGGGCACCCCCAAAACCCTGCACCCCAAAACACTATCTTCCTCCATCAGTTTCCTTTGGTTTGTGCTTCCACCTGTAATTTTTATAGTTCATTCTAAACAATTATAAAAAATATAAAAATTTCAAAGGAAGTTCTCTTTTCTTCTAGTATCTTCTCTATTCATTAGTCATTTCAAACCATTTTATTCGTAGCTTGGCATGTAACAAGGAGTTGATACTTTTAATTAAAGGTATGTGTATATCTTCAGCCAAAAGTAAATATTTCTAATATATTAATCAAAGATGGTGATTATGACTTTTATCTGCATTTCCAGGCAGATGACAGTCATAAGTACCCTTAATTCTCTGAGTAAAAGAGTCACTTCTCTGTTTCTTGGGAGTCTTATATTCCTAAGTGAAAATTAGCCATGGGAATTATTGAGCTGCTATTTCAAAATCACAACTTATAAAACATAACAAGATAATATAAAAACATTTCTTTGATAATTTTTCCAGAAAAAAAAAAAATTGAATGTACATTCAATTAAATCTCTAGATCTACGTACCAGTTTTGAGGAAATATAGGGATAAAACAGACTGTTAAATGATGCCATGAGGATACAATCAGCCAAATTCTGAAATGGCAAATTCTACAGAAATAATTATCCCATGTTTCCCCCCAACAAATCCATGGCACAAAAAAACAGGGAGAATGATTGAAGACCAACTGAGATGTGTAAGACACAGAAACCAAATGCAATATGTGGATGTCTTTTGGATTTTGATTCAAACCAACCAATCATAACAAGATCTCTTTGGAACTATTGAGGAAAAATTAACATAGATGTACTATTGAAAATATCAAGAAATTATTTTTACTGGTTTATGTGGGTATTGTGGTTACGTGTTTTTAAGAAGACTTTGTTTTTTTTCTAACCAGTGTAGGCTTGATTATTCCTGCTCCTTCTCCCAACCCACCTGATTTTTATGGCATCTCATTTTATGCTTGTTGTCGTTGTTATGTGCCATCGAGGCATTTCTGACTCATAGCGACCCTATGCACAGCAGAACGAAACACTACCCAGTCCTGAGCCAGCTCCATGATTCTTGCTACACTTGAGTCTATCACCACCACCACCGTGTCAATCCACCTCATTGAGGGCCTTCCCCTCTTTTGTCAACCCTCCACCTTACCAAACATGACATCCTTCTCCAGGGAATGGTCCCTTCTGACAACATGAGCAAAGTATGTGAGATGAAGTCTGGTCATTCTCACCTCCAAGGAGCATTCTGGCTGCATTTCCTCCAGGACAGACTTGTTAGTTCTTTTAGCAGTCCATGGCACTTTCAGTATTCTTCACCAACACCACAGCTCAAAAGGATCAACTCTTCTTCGGTCCTCCTTATTCATTGTCCAGCTCTCACATGCATATGAGGTGAGTGAAAATAACATGGCTTGTGTCAGGCACACCTTAGCCCTCAAGGAGACATCTTCATGCTTCAGCACTTGAAAGAGGTCCTTTGCAGCCAGTTTGCCCAGTGGAATATCTATTAACAAACAGATGCAACTCTGGAAGTACTCACTCCTTTATGCCAAGAAAGTTGGAAGATCAACTGGAAAAGATCCATATTTGTGCCCAATGCAAAGAAATGTGATCCAACAGAATATAGATATTATAAAACAATATTATTAATATCATACACAAGTAAATTTTTGCAGAAAATAATTCAAAAGTGCTTAGAGCAGTATATTGACAAGGAACAGCCAGAAATTCAAGCTGGATTCAGAAGAGGATGTGGAACAAGAGATATCATTGTTGATGTCAGATGACTCTTGGTTGAATACAGAGAATACCAGAAAGATGTTGACCTATGCTTCATTGACTATGCAGAGGCATTTGACTGTGTGGATTATAACAAATTGTGGATAACAATGGGAAGAATGGGAATTCCAGAACACTTAATTGTGCCCATGAGGGACCTGCACATAGACCAAGAGGTAGTCATTCAAAGAGAACAAGAGGATACTGCATATTTTCAAATCAGGAAAGGTGTGCATCAGGGTTGTATCCTTTCACCATACTTACTCGATCTGTATGTTGAAAAAATAATCCACGAAGCTGGACTATATGAGGAAGAATGTGGCATCAGGATTGGAGGAAGAATCATTAACAACCTGCAATATGCAGATGACACAATCTTGCTTGCTGAAAGTGAAGATGACTAGAAACACTTACTGATGAAGATCAGAGACTACAGCCTTCGGTATGGATTACACTTCAAGTTAAAGAAAATAAAAATCTTCACAACTGGCCCAATAACCAACATCATGATAAATGGAGAAAAGATTGAAGTTGTCACGATTTCCTTTTACTGGGATCCACAATCAATGCTCATAGAAGCAGCAGTCAACAAATTGAACGACGTATTGCATTTGGCAAATCTGCTGCAAAAGATCTCTTTAAAGTGTTAAGGAGCAAAGATGTCACTCTGAAGACTAGAGTGTGCCTGACCCAATCCATGGTATTTTCAATTGCCTCATATGCATGTGAGAGCTGACCAATGAATAAGGAAGACTGAAGAAGAGTTGGTGTCTTTGAATTAGGGTGCTGATGAAGAATATTGAACATACCACGGACTGCTAGGAGAACGAACAAATTTGTCTTGGAAGATGTACAGCCAGAAGCCTTGGAAGTGAGGATGGTGAGATTTCGTCCCTCATACTTTGGTCATGTTATCCGAAGGGACTGGTCCCCAGAGAAAGACATCATACTTGGTAAAGTAGATGTTCAGTAAAAAAGAGAAAGGCCCTCAATGAGATGGACTGACCCAGTGGCTTCAAAATGGGCTCAAGCATGGCAAGGATTGTTAGGATGGCACGGGACTGGGCAGTACTTCATTCTGTCGTCCATAGATAGGGTCACTATGAGTCAGAACTGATTCAAGGGTGCCTAGCAATAACAATACAATGGCACCTGGAGGTAGGTACTACTCTTCATCCTCTTTTTTCATGAGGCAAGTGAGGCATAGAGAGGTCAAGAAACTTGCCCAAGGTCACACAGCTAGCCAGTGGCAGAGCTTTGGTTTAAATTGATGTCATCTGGTTCCTGAGTCCAGGTTTTAAACCATGAGAGTTTAATGTCTGCATTTTCTTCCTCTGTGCAGAGGAACTAAGGATACCAATCTTACTTGGTATGATGCTCAGATAAATGAGGTGTTTTTCAAAAGCATTTCGAAATATTGGAAGCACTATTTAAAGAAAAGGCTATTATTACATTTTCTGAA
>NW_006922299.1:676095-678171 GCF_000298275.1 Orycteropus afer afer | reverse complement strand
GAGTGGCTGGTGGGTTTGAACCGCCAGCCTTCTGGTGAGCAGTCAAGTGCCTTAGGCACTATGCTACCAGAGCTCCTATATGATCCCTTACCCAATATAAATAAACCAAGAGAAAAAAATAAAAATGAAGGAAGGAATAGTTTGTCACTGTGCATCTTAACCAATCGAAACAGTTTGCTTTGAGTCAGCAAAAATAACGGCAAGGTTGGGAGGCAGTTAGCTCATTTGAAAGAGTTTCATGTTTAAAAACTTTAGTCTAAAAGTGCAAAGTGCTCATTATAGAAAATTTAGACAGTAGAGAATTCTAAGAACAAAAAAAGAAGAAAATTCATGCATAAATCTGCATCCAATGTTTCAATATATCTCCTTCTCTGTTTTCCTTTGTCTTTTGTACAGAATTGAGAACTCACAATTTTGCATCTTTCTTTTTACAATCCATATGATAAGCATTCTCCCCATCTTGCACAGATGCCCATGATTCCTCCTGCCAGCAGGTGGTACTCTGCTGACACCAGCCTGCCTCTCTGGGCACCATGTCGATTTTCCTCTCAAGGAACCCCAGTGGTCACTAGAGGGCAATGTCTTTGCTTTCATAGGTTCTTCCTAAGATTGGTTCCCGCACAAACCATCATGCTTAGATGAAATAAGCCCTGTTGCCATAGATTGTTACTCATGACAATGCTATGTGCATCAGAGTGGAACCATGCTCTGTATGGTGCTCAGTGGCTGATTTTTCAGAAGCAGCTCACCAGGCCTTTCTTCTGGGGCACCTCTGGGGAGACTCAAGTCTTCAACTTTTCAGTTATCAGCCACACTTGTTAACTATTTGCACCATCTTGGGACTCTTAAATAAAGCAAAGCACCCCTCAAGCCCCAAAATGAACACAGCACCAATACAAAGCATATCCTAAGTACCTACTTTTGCTCTCTGTGCTAGGTACAAAAGAGGAATCAGCCCTGGACACCTTTTCTCTGATCTCATCCTGGAAATTATGAAGGCAGATGCATCCTGAGTCACAGGAGTATGAGTTCTTAAGAGTAGGGTCTCTGTCTTATTAATCCTCAACAAATATTGTTGAATGAATGCATGAATGAATAAATAATTTTTTAAAATCTTGAAGTGTGCATCCAATTCATCTTCTGAGTCTGTCCTGTCATTTCCTCCTTTCAGATAAAGAAAAGGGTTCAAGATGCTTTAAGATGATATCATTCCTGCCCTGCCGTGATCCTACCCAAGCCCTCCCCTAAGACCCACTCACTCATCACTTTCTGTGCTATCTTATTAGCCTTCTCCCAAGAGATCTCGGGTGGTCAGAAGACTTCTTATTTCTCAAACCATTTCAAGCCCAGAGGAATTGCCAGGGAGAACTGAGGAAGAGCACAATTCTCCCTTTTTAACAATTTTAAGGCAACTTGCTTACATGAGCCTGTGTTGAAAACACCTTAGAGGAAGCAGAGCTGCGCATGATGGTGGAATAATTAAAGAAGGCGGTGAGAAGAGTGGCATCTCTTTATGTGTTTTCTACCACAGGAAGCAGCGGATCAGGCCCTGAAACCCTCATCCATTGCTGATGGGAATGTCACATGGTACAACCGCTGTGGAAAATAGTTTAGTAGTTTTTCAAAAAGTGAAACATACAATTACCATTAAAAACAAACAAACGAGATGGTTGCCCACGAACTGATTCCAACTCATGGCGACCCATGCGTCTCAGGGTAGAACTGTGCTCTGTAGGGTTTTCAATGGATGAATTTTTGGAAGGAGATGACCAGGCCTCTCTGGGTGGACTCATATCTCTAAACTTTTGGTTTGCAGCCAAGTGCACTAACCATTTTTGTCACCCAGGGACTCCAGAATTAGCACATGACCCAGCAATTCCATTCTTAGGTATGTTGTTGTTGTTGTTAATTGCCATCGAGTCGGCCCCGACTCATAGTGACCCCTCCTTGGGTTTCCGAGGCAGTATCACTACGGAAGTAGGAAAGCCCAACCTTCCTTCCGAGGAGTGGCTGGTGGGTTTGAACCGCCAGCCTTCTGGTTAGCAGTCAAGTGCCTTAGGCACTATGCTACCAGAG
>NW_006922299.1:673562-675355 GCF_000298275.1 Orycteropus afer afer | reverse complement strand
TTTTTTTTTTTTTTTTTTTCTAGTCATGCAACATAAAACATTTCTCCATCGGACCCAGGACCACTGATAATCCAAACAGTTAGTGTGCATGAGAGGACAGTATTCTGTAACTCTAAAGCATCACAATAATGTAAGAGTCTGTCCTGGCTTCTCCCAGGTCCTCTAACCCAAAACCAAACTCACTGCCATTGAGTCGATTCTGACTCGTAGTGGCCCCCAATGCTGTAAATCTTTACGGAATCAGACTGCCTTATCTTTTTGTCACGGTTCAAACCACCGACCTTTTGGTTAGCAGCCAAATGCCTTAACTGCTGCATCACCAGAGCTCCTTTCTCCCATGTCCTACTCTATTCAAATAGGAAACTCTCACTGCTAAATGCCACCTCACAGAGCAGGCACTTGCCTGTAATCAGGGGTCTCAAACTATGACCCAGGGGCCAAATTGGGCCCTCTGCCTACTTCTGTATGGCCCACGAGCTAAGAATGTGTTTCACATTTTTAAATAGTTTAAAAAAAGCAAGAGAAGAATAGTATTTCATAACACATGAAAATTATATAAAATTCAAATTTCAGTGTCTATAAATAAAGTTTCATTTGTACACAGCCACACCATTTATTTACACATTGTCTATGGCTGCTTTCATGCTACCATGTCAGAAATTAATGATTGGGACAGAGGCTGCATGGCCCACAAAGTCTAAAATTTTTACTAGCTGGTCCTTTACAGGAAATATTTACTGTCCCCTGGCCCATGTGCACTGAACGAATGTGTTAACATGGCTAAGGTTTCTCCCGTTGTTCTCTGCCTGGCTGCATCAAAGCTATTGGTGCCTTCTCTAAACAGAGGTAAACCTGTCTTACATCTCACACAGCACTGCCAGTTGGGCTTATTAATTTGTGATAATGAAGACAATAGGCCAGCGACCCCCGTTGTTGGTCTTACATGCATCGTTCAGGATGCTTAGTCAATTTATCAGCACATTTAAGTACTAATTTGGTATGTCAGGCTCTGCTTGGCACTATGGATACAGAAATCCCTGAGCACTGAGGATCTAAACTCTGGTTGAGGAAGCAAGATAAACCCAGGGAAAGCCCTTAAAGGACAATGCAAAGTTACTTACATATGTTTAGTCCACTTTTTGAAGAACTCTTAGAACAGATGATACTAAGTCAGCATGTAAAGTATTATAACAGAACAGCAAAGGAGCCCTGGTGGTTAAGCACTCGGCTACTGACCGAAAGGTTGGTGCTTTGAACCCCCCCCCACAAGAGAGGCCCCATGGGAGAAAGAGCTGGTATTTGCTCCCATAAAGATTAAAACTTAGAGAACTCTATGGGGCAGTTCTATTCCAACACCCAGAGTCACTATGAGATGAACATGGACTCAATGGCACCTGACAAGCACTATGAACAGACAAATTAGTACATATTTCATTACAAATCTGTTTTATGTATAACTATGAAATGTAAGGACTCTCTGGGTAGTGCGAATGGTTAATGCACTTGTCCCCTAACATAAAGGTTGGAGGTTTTACAATGTGCCCACAATACTGCATTGCCATTAACACCAAACACCAGGCTACAGATAAACACATAAACACCTGAGACGATCAGATGGGGGTCAGTGAACAGGAGAATACTCTAGACCAAGGACAGATTCAGCTGAGGCTAATCTTGCACAGACACCAGTGATACAAAATACCTGCAGTCCTTAAAGAAACAATAGAGGACAGACACAGAGTAATCCCTCACAGACAACCAGACACTATAGGAGAGGGATCCAATAGATCTAC
>NW_006922299.1:669311-673277 GCF_000298275.1 Orycteropus afer afer | reverse complement strand
AATCTGGAGATCCTGGATAGAGTGGGAGGGAAAACGTGGAACAAAATCCAAAAACTCAATAATGATCAGAATTACTGATCAGATGAAATCTGGTGAGACCCCCAATACTATGGCCCTGGAATACATTCTGTGCCTGGAATAAAATGCACCCCTAGGGACTGGCTCTGAGCCCAATAGTTAATGAGATGTACACGCAGACAGGCCACTCAACCCAGGATGATGCTCCCACATACTCTATGGTAATGCTTTCCTTAGAGTAATAGACCACAGGACACCAGAGGACCAACATTCAAATTGAGGAAATGCAGGACAAACAGGAGTGCATAAATATGAGGGGCACAGGGGGTGGGTTACTGGGTAGGGAGGGGAGGAGACTGGGTTGGACATGGTAAATTGGGAGTGAAATTAAATGTACACATAACGTTGACTGTAAAACAAGCCTTTAAAATAAAATAAAAATAAAAGGTTGGAGGTTCTAGTCCACCCAGAGAAGCCTTGGAAAAAAAGACTGGTGATCTGCTTCTGAAAATAAACCAGTGAAAACTCTACGGAGCACAGTTCTACTCTGATGCACCTGGGGTTGCCATGAGTCACACTCGACCCGATGGCAACTTTTTTCAAATGCAATGTAAAACTTAGAAGTCTTTGAGTCCCATTTCCCTAATTTAAAGGAGAGAAAACAGGAAGCTAGAGCGATCCCCCGGCTAGTTAGCCGAGAATCAAGAGTAGAAGCCCGAAGTCGGCAGTGGCTGACTATAACACTAAAAGTGCAGGTAAAGAGTACTTAACACTAAATATTTACTACCCCAGCCTCCATCCTGTAGTACATGTACACCTTAAACCATTGTTTTAACCTTTAATTTTGCCTCTGTTGGCAATCTCGAAGAGAAATTATGTCAAATTCCAATTTTTCTGCTGTTCTGTGATGTTTCCAATTATTTAAAGTGGAAGAGGAGAAGAAAAGAGAATCATGAAACTTTTAACAATCTGTTTGGATCACCATTTATTTAAAACATAAAGATTTTCTATATTTTTTTAGGGGAAAATTACTGTAATTTTGCTTTTGCATAATTTTCTATTGGTTTTAAATTATATTGAAAATATGTCATGGTAACAGAGGCCTGACTCTGGTATGAAATTGCCTGACTCAATAAAAACAACCACCGCCAAAGGAACAAAAGAAACCTTGAACTTAAAGGTAACCTGTAGTCATTCTATTTATATGGAAACAGTACAAAGAACTAAGTTAGTCACATGGACATATTACTGTCCCAATAAATTATTGTCACACAAAAAAATAAATTTCTTCATGTTGTGAGTTTCAGGTTTTTTCCTTCTTTCTTTATCTACCACCACTAGCCACCTGGCCTGAGCACAATGGTAAAAAAAAAAAAAAAGGAATGAAGTTTAAAAAATGTACCTTAGGAACATTTTGGCTCTTTCCTATCCATGAAATTTCAGCTGCTATCAATAACTGCATAACTATGTTAGCTCTGGCTCCTGCTTATTGGGGCTCAGAGTCCAGGCCTAGTTTAAAGATCCCAGAGGCTTTGATGTACCTGGATGCTTGGCCGTACTCACCACTGCAGGCATCAGCCGAGTTCCTGACTTACTCACTTTGAGGTTAGCTCGAGCTCACTTCCCTTATATTTGAAATTGCTGAGATAATTTGAGGCTCTGGATGCTGATCCCACAGGCCTGAATAGGCAGTTCTGCACTCCTTTGTAAGGAACTGGGATGTGTTATACCTTCAGGGAGGTAGATCGGGTCTTTAGCAGGGATGATATAGGATTTTCCACTTCTGATAATGGCATACTAGCTTATTGCAGACAAACCCTCCTGAAATGAAAAAATTGGAAAATCTTCTGGACAACATCAGAGAAATATCAAGGCAGTAAGGATTTGAGAGGTCAACATCCTGGAGAGAAGGGAAGTGCAAAGAAGTGAAGATGTTATTCAGCATAATTTTCCCCTTAGGCATTTAGCACATTTCCAGCAGCAGCAGCAGCGGAACCTGAGAGCTGAGCAGAGCATCCAGAAGGTTTATGAGGAAGGGGGACAATAAATGGAGTCCAGGACCCTGCAAGGAGAGAAGGTCAACATCCCAGGCTTTCGGTTGAGATGCCTAAAGGGCTACATCCTAGTAGTATGAGTGAAACAGAAATAGACCAATAGTGCAGTGAATTATTTAATATGGCCCTTCTAGCCAGTCTTTTTGTAGGACTATGCAAATGTGAGGTGCTTGTGACCCATTAAGGGGATTGGAAAGCATAGTAATAATGTAAATAAGGTGAATGTTACCTTTGTGTGGGTGGGATCATGCAAACAAGGTGTATGGAACCATAGCGAGGGGACTGGTCATTCTGCTCGGCTTAAAAGAGAGCCAAGTCCAAAGCAAGCACAGGGGGCACCTGACTACCGCCAAGAACAAATGGGAGTGGAGAGCATCCTTTGGACCTGAGGTCCCTGCACTGGGAAACTCCTTGACCCAGGAGGCAGAGAGAGCTGTAACACCGGAGAGAAGGTGAGAGATGGCAAGAAGTGGTGATAGTGTGGTGGCAGCAGCAGAGGCAGCAGTACCAGGAGATGGGCAGGAGATGGTGCAATGGGTTTCCAGACCCAGAGAGCAAGAAAGCTGAAGGCCTTCAGGCAGGAGGTTTACTGGTGGAGCGGGGTGCCTCCAGGCACTTGGTAGACCTAAGTGTGCTGACTCACAGAGATAGAGCTGAGCGCCTTTGGAAGAGTTTTCTGGTGGAGTAGGGTGCTTCTGGGCACTTATCAGCAGAGCTTGCCTGGGCAGGGCCGAGGTCAAGGGGCCATGGGGCTGACATACTCAGGGCCAGAGAGAGGTGTGCCTGCAGCCACTGCTAAGAAGAAGCTGTCCTGATCAAAGAACCATATCCTGAGTTGTTTCTGTTACTTCCTTAATAAACTCCATAATTGTGAATATTGTTTGTGAGTTCTGTATGGCCATTGCAATGAATTATTGAACCCAAAAGAGAAGTAAAGAGTGCCATAGGAGGGGTGATTGGTGTCAGAATTGGTACAAAGGTTGGAGGGTGGAGGCATGTCTCCATCTCACAGGAATCAGCTTTGAGCTGATGCTGATGGTCATAGTCCTTGGCCCTGGTGAAGTTAAATGAGGAGATCAGATGCTGCCCCCATGCCGTTTTCACAGGCTGACTTTCACGAAGGCCAAAGCCCAGCCTCCAATCCACTCACTCACTAATTGGGTCAGATGTTCTGCCAACTCTTAACTGCTTGAAAAAAGCAAATGTTTATCTTTTCTGGAAGATCCTAACCTACAGAACCTTGAAATATCTATAATTTTCCATAACAAAATCTGGCACTTAAAATTACCTGACGTACCAGGTAATTACAAAAATTACCTGATGTACAAGACAAAATGGCCAAAATCCAAGAGAAGAAAAACGTAATAGAAACAGACGTATTTCAGATGTTAGAGTTATCAAAGAAAGATTATTTCAAGAACTCAGATGAAAAGATGTAACCAAATGGAAATCCTAGACTGCAATGTACAATAAGAATTGCATGGAAAGTTCAGAAGCAGATTGGACATAGCTGAAGAGAGGATTAGTGAACTGAAAGATAAGGCAGAAGAAAATGGCCAGACTGAAATACAGTGAGAATGAAGAGATGAAAAATATAGAAAAGGGAGTAGGAAATTTATGAGACATGGTGAAATGAAATTGTGTTCAAAATGTTTCTCAGTAACAGAAGCCTGTAGTATGAAATCACCTGCCTTGATAAAAACGAAACCAACAAACTGGGGAAGAAAAGTTGAAAAGCTTAAAGTTAACCTGTTGTTGTTATGTGTCGTGAAGTCAGACCCGACACATAGCGACCCCTCCTTGGGTTTCCAAGGCAGTATCACTATGGAAATAGATTGCCCCATCTTCCTTCCAAGGAGTGGCTGGTGGGTTTGAACTGCCAGCCTTCTGGTTA
>NW_006922299.1:656883-668970 GCF_000298275.1 Orycteropus afer afer | reverse complement strand
AGAAGGAAGATTGGGCAATCTACTTCCATAGAGATACCGCCTCGGAAACCCAAGGAGGGATCGCTATGAGTCTAATCAACTCGACAGCAGTGAGTTTGGTTTCTTTTAAGTACATTATAATGATACTGCTGAAATACAAAGGTAAAGAGAAAAATCTTAAAATAGTCAGAGGGGAAAAAGTCAATACCTTTAAAAGAGCAACAATAAACCAGACATCTGATTCCACAGAAACAGAGCAAGTCAGAGCACAATGAGTGGCAAGATCAAAGTGTTGAAAGAGAAGGAATTGCCGACCAGAATTCTGCGCCCATGGAAAAGACCCTTCCAAAATGAAAGAAATGAAGACATTTTCAGACAAACAAAAACGAGAAGATGCATCACCCTCAGACTGACACCAAATGAAATACTGAAGAAAGATCTTTGGGGAGAAGTAAAGTGACCTCAGATGAAGCCACAGAGATGCAGGAAGGAATGGAGAGCTAAAGAAAAGGTAAACATGTGAGGAAAACAAAATGAATATCATCCCTAGAAAAACAATAAATACAATATCTTGTGGGATTTTCAATGGAGACAATAAAAATACATAATAGCAATTCCAACCATTAACCAACCAACCAGTTGCTGTCTAGTCAATTCCGACTCATGGTGACCCCACGTGTCAGAGTAGAACTGTGCTGCACAGGGTTTTCAATGGCTGTGAGCTTTCAGAAGCAGATCCCCACAGCTTTGTTCTGAGAAGCCTCGGGGTGCGCTCAAACCACCAAACCTTCAGCTAGTAGTCAAGCACTTAACCGTTTCCACCAACCAGGGACTCCTTCTATAGGAGGAGAAACAGGCAGAGGGGAGTTAAAATGAACTAAAAGTTTCCTATTATCCCTGCACTGAGTGAAAAGCGGGAAAGTTCTAATTTATAGTTGATTCTAATGAGTCAAGGGTGCATGTTGTAAACTCTCCAGAGTAGCCCCTAAAAGAATATTAAGAAGAGATTGTATAATTAACAAACTCATAGAGAGGGGAGAGAATAATGAAAATATTTTATTAACTTAATAGAAGTAAAGAAAGAAGGGGAAAAGGATCATGAAACAAGGGAGACCAACAAAAACCAACTAATAAGATTTAAATCCAAATATATCAGTAATTACATTCAATAAAATATACTAAATATTCCAACTGTAAGAGAGTGTCCTCCTCTTTTATAAAGCTCTAGTCATATAGGAGGGAGCTCTGGTAGTGTAGTGCCTAAGGCACTTGACTGCTAACCAGAAGGCTGGCGGTTCAAACCCACCAGCCACTCCTCGGAAGGAAGATGGGGCAATCTACTTCCATAGTGATGTTGTTGTTGTTGTTATGTGCCGTCAAGTCGGCCCCGACTCATAGTGACCCCTCCTTGGGTTTCCGAGGCAGTATCACTATGGAAGTAGGATCGCCCAACCTTCCTTCTGAGGAGTGGCTGGTGGGTTTGAACCGCCAGCCTTCTGGTTAGCAGTCAAGTGCTTTAGCCACTATGCTACCAGAGCTCCTGATACTGACTCGGAAACCCAAGGAGGGGTCACTATGGGTCAGATTCGACTAGACGGCACATAACAACAACAACAGTCATATAGGAAGGGACTCTAGTGGTGTAATGGTTTTAGCATTCAGCTGCTAACCAAAAGGCTGGCAGTTCGAACCCACCAGGCCCTTCGAGAGAAAGATGAGGCAGTCCGCTTTCTGTAAAGATTTACAGTCTTGGGAATCCTATGGGGCAGTTCTACTGTGGCCTGTAGGGTTGCTATGGGTCAGAATCCACTCGATGGCACTGGGTTTGGTTTTTGGTTTTTACTCCAGTATGACCTCTTTAACTTCACTGACAACATCTTCCAAGAAAAACCCGATTTACAAACAAAATGATGTTCGCGGGTACAGGGGTTAGAAGAGCAACATAACACAATTCAATTCATAATATCTAGTGTAGTTTATGGACCATTGTCAGGACCCCAGCTTTTCCTCTGAGTGACATGGAAAGACATTGTCTCACTTCAGAGAAGTGACATGATCTGCCTTATATTATACCAGCATCACGTGGGCTGCCATTTTGAGACCGACTGTAATAAGGGCAAGAGGAGAAGCTGGTAGACCAGATAGGAGGCTGCTGTGGTCATTCAGGTGAGAAAGGAGACTCCCTTGTAGAAGGATGGTAGTGCTTGTTGTTGTTAACTGCCATCGAGCCAACACCATGCGCTTCAGAGTGGAATTGTAATCTAGAAGGTTTTCTCGGCTGTAATCTTTTTTTTTTTTTTTTTTTCCAGTTTGTCCACCCATCGATTTACCCGTAAATCAATGCTGGCCATCACTGACAATGCAGTACTGTGCGTGCAAAAGAGTTCATCTTTGCTGTCTACCTCCAGTGTACCTCTCTATGCCTTCCTCTTCTTCAGTAACCGTAACACAAGCAGTTCGCCAGGTCTCGCTCCTGTGGTGCCACTGGATGTGTTTGAACTGTTAACTTTTAGGTTAGCAGTCAAGGGCAAACTATCTGTGTCCCCTAGGGATCTTACAGGAGCTCTGATAGCATAGTGCCTGAGGCACTTGACTGCTAACCAGAAGGCTGGTGGTTCAAACCCACCGGCCCTTCCTTGGAAGGAAGGTTGGGCAATCTACTTCTGTAGTGATACCACCTTGGAAACCCAAGGAGGGGTCGCTATGAGTCAGGTCCAACTGGTTGGCAAATAACAACAACAACAACAACAACAGGGATCTTATGGTTTCCGAGTTGGTATCACTATGGAAGTAAATTGCCCAGTCTTCCTTCAGAGGAGTGGCTGGTAGATTTGAACCAGCAGCCTTCTGGTTAGCAGTCAAATGCCTTAGGCACTACGCCACCAGAGTTCCTTATGGTACTGGTAGTGAAGTAAAATGCCCTGGGGCCTCAGAATTGGGGTACCCAGCATCTGCCTGGGATGGGCACATGGTCAGGACCCACTATGTGGGCGTGTACGTGACAGTGAGTAGGTAATTTAATAACAAATATTTGTAAAAGGTCTTGAGTGAAAGCGTGTCATCAATAAAAGTGGCCCCTCTTCAAGGCTTGAGTCCAATGTGGAACTTTGTGAAATTCATTTCAGAAGTTGTGATTCAGAATGGTGGGATCAGCCAGGCCCCTCATTGGTTCACATCTCTCTCAAGATCTTAGAATGAACATAGAAATGTGTTTGTGTGATCACATGTTTTTGTTTGTTTAATGCCCCAAGGTAAGATATTTTAAACATGATTACTTAAAGTCACTGTCTCTTTTCACTCTTCTGCTATACTTTTTTCATTTCACATCTTTGTGAACTTGCCAGAGGGAGACTTAGTTAAAAATAGATTTAGTTTAGGTGTCAGGGATAGGAGTGTGTCATTTGCAGCCACTTCCACGTACAGTTAAGTTATTGCTCAGTGGCCCGAATGTAGGAATGCCTTCCAACTTCCATGAATACTTCTACCACCTGTATTCCAGCAATAGTACGAGTGCTGACTCCTTGATGTCAGGACTCAAATTTGCAGACCAAAAGGATATACGAGATATGAAGTTGTCCCACAGTGCCTCACAATAGAAATGCAGCTTGAAATGTACAGAGTTAAAGCTAGTCTATGTAAAAGTTTCCTGTAATAAATGTGTAAAATTATAAGTAGAAAATCAGTATTCATTAATGTTTAATCAAATGGAAGTCTTCTCCAGTTAGAAATACACTTGATAGTACAGCATTATAATTATAAACATACCAAACATTTTGTTTTCTTTTCAGATGGGAATTACACAAAATAGCATCTCTCAGACTGTCTGTGTTTGTAGGGCACACAACCTGCAGCTGAATTACAAACAGCAAACAGGTTAATCACAGTCATCAGTTGAATATATTGAAGATTACTCGGGCACGAAAAAACTTGAAATGCTGTGAAATTTTACTGCCCATATAGGAAAGAAACTCGATAGTGGTTTTCTTAAATCTAATAACAATCCTAAACATGCATATAGTGTTGCCAATCACGAGTTAAGAAGCTGAAAGAAACTTTTCAAATCTTTCATTAATAAAAGCTAATTTTAAGCAAGCACGCTGGGAGACTGACCAATCTTTCTAATTTTTCTATGGAAAAGGATATTACCAACTTGTTGCCTTCTTAGAGAAGACAAAAGAGGATGAAGGCAAACTATTTAAGAAAACAAATCTTAAGGAGGCCAGACACTCTGGTGGTGCAGTGGTTAAGGAATTTCGGTTATAACCAAAAGGTCAGTGGTTCAAACCCACCAGCTACTCTGCGGAAGAAAGATGAGGCAGTCTGCTTCTGTAAAGATTGACAGCCTTGGAAACCCTACGAGGGTCACTATGAGTTGGAATCAACTTGATGGCAGTGAGTTTGGTTTGGTTTTGATAGAGGTCTGTTAGGGTTAATTAACAGATAACGTGTTGTTTTTTCTGGAGTTTGTGATGTCTGAGGAACTTGCCAGATTATTTGAATTTGGAATTTACTTTGATTTCTAAATCTAATACATGGAGTCTAAATATTTTTAAAATTCCCTTTTCTACCTAATTTATATTCAAAATTTTATTTTATGAAAAAGCTCCCCCAAATAGGTCCCACAAAGCCTGGACATGCTCTTGGCATCCAGGATAGGAGTCACTGTTCCACTGCAGTCACTCTGCTAACCATCAAAGGAAATGGCCAACATGGGCCAGGCTCACCGAAGGGGACCTACCGGAATTCATTCATTCCTTTATTCCTTCCTTCCTTCATGTGGCCATTTATTCAGGAGACATTCATTGAGCACACAGGTTAGGGACTATTCTGGTGTCAGAGAATATATTAGTGAATGAGATAGCCTTCTGGTTTTTTGGAGCTTATATTCTAGTGGTCGAAAGCAGACAGTAAAAAAGTAAGTGAACAAATGAACCAAGTAATTCACAATAATACTGTATGATATTTACCCAAGAAAAATGAAAATATATATCCATACAAAAACTTTACATTAATGTTTATGGCAACTTTACTCATAATAACTCAAAACAAAAAAACAAAAGAAAACAAAACAAAAAACTCTATTGCTATAGAGTTGATTCTGACTCATAGCAACCCCACAGGACAGAGTAGAACTGCCCCATAGGGTTTTCAAGGCTATAAATCTTCACAGAAGAAGCTTGCCTCATCTTTCTCCTGTGGAGCAGCTGGTGGATTCAAACCAGGGACATTTTGGTTAGCAGCCGAACGCTTTAACCACCATGCCACAAGAGGTCCTTAATTACTCAACACAGAAAAAAACAAGGCTCATTAGCTGGAAGACAGACAAACAAATTGGCTTAACTATGCAATGCAGTATTACTCAGCAATCAAAAGGGAAGGACAAGTAACACAGACAACATGAGTTGAATGAATCAGGTCAAAGACCAACATACTACATGATGGCTTGCGCATGGCATCTGGAAAAGAACAATGGTTGCTAGGAATTGTGGATAGAGGGAGAAAATAGACTACAAAGGGACATGAAAAAACTTTCAGAGGTTATGGAAATGTTCTACATCTTGATTGTGGTGATGTTTATGCAACTATATTAGTTCATCAGAATTCATAGAAATGTACAGCTAAATATTTACTCTATGCAAATTATGCCTTAATAAACCTGAACAAAGACACCAGACCATGAGGTGTTGCTGTTCTTAGGTGCCATTGAGTTGGTTCTGACTCATAGCGAGCCCATGTACATCAAATGCAATGCTACCTGTCCTGCGCCATCCTCATATTCGTTGCTGTGTTTGAACCCATTACTGCAGCCACGGTGTCAACCCATCTTGTTGAGGGTCTTCCTCTTTTTTGCTGACCCTCTACTTTACCAAGCATGATGTCCTTCTCCAGGGACTGGTCCCTCTTAATAACTTGTCTGAAGTATGAAGTCTTGCCATCTTCACTTCTTCTAAGGAACATTCTGGCTGTACTTCTTCAAAGACAGATTTGTTCATTTTTCTGACAGCCCATGGTATATTCAGGGAGCTCTGGTAGCGTAGTGCGTAAGGCACTTGACTGCTAACCAGAAGGCTGGCGGTTCAAACCCACTGGCCACTCCTCGGAAGGAAGGTTGGGCGATCTACTTCCGTAGTGATACTGCCTCGGAAACCCAAGGAAGGGGTCGCTATGAGTCAGGTCTGACTCAACGGCACATAACAACAACATAATTCAAATACATCAATTCTTTGGTCTTTGGTGGGATAGTGTTGGTCATTCCTTTAGCGCCAGTGGCCAAGGAATACCTTCTAGATGAGGTGACATTTAGTGTGTATAAGCCATTAAAAACCAGCAGCCACTAAAAGGTTCTGAGGCAAGTCAAATCCCTTTAACTGGCAGCAAATATCAGACGCTAACAACCAGAATTTCAAAGATGACTGTGAAAAACAAAGTCCCTCTTATTACCAGGTTAGAAAAAGAGGAATGGGGACCAACCATTTTTTTTTTCTTTTATTCTGGAAAATATGTGTCTTAATTAAGAGAGAATTTATGCAAACCTTACACAGTATGGAGATTTACAAGTACAAAAAATGCAAATAGAGTCTATTTTCAAAGGATGCTATTGACAAGCACAGTTCAAAAAACCTCACCAGGGAGTGCTTTCAGGCTAAGTTTTATATTTCATGATCAAGTTTGTGCTTTTTTGCCTCCATGTGCATGAAGTTGCTGGAAATGACAATTAATCACATAAACCCCAACACTTTAAAAGATACTGTATGAGGGACAAGGTCAGAGTTCTTTGCTGTCTTTCTCCTTCCCTGCAGCACTCCAGTGGAAAAAGCCTTGCTGGGAAACCCCGCTTCCCCTGCACCTGTCCTCTGACTGCTTCTGGAGTCTTTCGGCAGCTGTGGAGTTCCCTGGCTTTGGGGATCCAGAGTTGCACTTCCTTCCACAGAGGCAACACATGTTTCAGAAAAAATCATAATAATGAGAAGTTATGAACTGGTGGTCACATCAACTGCTCCAACAGAGGACCCAACTGGAAGAAGACTTTACAAGAAATTAAATGGAATTTCTTCTCTTGTGAGCAAGGAGTTAACCACCTTGGAATCAATGAATGGAAGAAGCCTCTAGAACAGAAGAGGAGCCTTTGGAATCATGGGAGTGACTCCCTTAGAAGGAAGTCACACGAGTCATTCGGGATATCTTCCATCAGAGCAGTAGGACTTGGGCTCAGTTGTTCCGCTCTCCACAGAAGAGAAATAGATTCAGACTCTGTGTTTTGATGGTTTCTGAAGAGAGGTTTCCAGCTCCCTTGGAAGAAAATAATTGGGACTTGGAATGGAGAGCAGGGTCCTAGTCCAACTTTACTCTGAATTTGTTGTGACAGGATCAGATCCAATAACCTCTTTTGATCTCTGTGTTCAAAGAAGGTTTAGACTACATAAACTTTAAATGATTTCTATTTCTAGCAATTGGACTTATCACTTTGCCACTGCTCAAACACCAACTAAATGGTAGTTACTGTCCTCTCACTAGACGTAAGGTGTGGAACTGGGTATCAGCAGCTTCCCATATGATTAACAAAGTAGGAAACACAAATACAAAAAGGACCTACTAATACAAGGCAGGATAGATTTGGTATTTAAGGAGCAATACAGGCATAGCATCTTGGGAAGGGGGGAAATCAGTGAAAGAAAAAGATAGGAAATATTTCATAGAAGAGAAGAGACTTGAACTGGGCCTCAAAGGATTGATAGGCTTTGAGTAGAGAGAGAGAAAAGAGCCCAGCTATCAGGGAGGGAAAAATGAAGTTAGAAGAAGGAGAAATGTGGTGGCGTATGTGGGAGGCAATGAGAAGAAGAGCTTGGCTAAAGCAGTGTTTGCTCTGGCAAGTCTTTGGACAGGAGGCTAGAAAGAAAGACTGACTGATGGAATAGGGCCTGCAAAAGAGAATGGAAGGATCAGACCGAAGTTCATGACGCTGACTTGAAAAGAGGACTCCTCATGTATTCCTCAGAAGATCTGAAAACCTCACTGATGCAATGCTTCAGTTCCCCAAGCCTGTGACTGGCAATTATATTGGGTTCCCTGGTTCCTTCCCTCTTCATTTGTAGGTGTCTTCCAGTAGAAGACTCTCTTGAGCGTTATCCAATAGAACTTCCTGTGATGGCGGAAATACTCTGTATCTGTGCTCTCCACATAGTACCTACTCACTACATGTGGCTACTGAGCACTTAAAATGAGACCAGCGTGACTGAGGAACTGGATTTTTGTTTAAATTAAATTTAAATAGCCATGTGTGGCTTGTGGCTACCATATTGGACAGTGCAGCTCTAGATGTCAGTGAAGGCTGAACACATTATCTTACAGAGTCCTTACAAGAAATTCAAAGAATCTGTATTTCAAGAAGTTGGCCCAAACGTAAAGCATTCCCATTTCTTTTGACATTCCAAATCACAAAATAGGGGAAACTTATGGGCAGTCTTCCCATAGAATTGAAGAAGGATCATGTTTCAGTGGAACTGAGATATAGGTCTGTTCTTAGAATCTATTCTGCCAGGTCCATTCTAGCAGAAATCATACCATACTGAAGTGGGCACACTGTTACTTGGAAATTATATGCTGTCAACATTAAATCCAGCTTTAAACTTTACACTTATTTACTGGAAAGAAAACACAAAATTTCTTTACCCTTTTCTTGTTGAGAGTCCAATTCTGGTCTTAAATTCCATTGACATAACACTGAGGCACCTAGCAGAGAGATGGGCATCTAACAGGAATAACCAGTATATGAAAAATAAATCCCTCTACCTAATCATTGTCCTCTTTGTCCACCCATCTGTTCACCAATCCACCCATCCATCTATCTACTTACTCATTCATCCACCCACCTATTTATCCCCTAAATCTATTTATTGATTCAAAAAGAATTGTTTTCTTTTTCTCCTTTACCAGGTAATGAAAGTCTAACAGAGAGAAACAGATACAATTAAAAGCAGGTAAATTACACGATACATTTTCATAAGTATCTTTTCAGATGAGTCCCCAAAAAGAAGGCAAATAATGAGAATGAGGAGGAAAGTATGCATTAATTAACCATGATTTTAATTAACCAATATTAATTGACTACCCATTTGGTACAAGGAAGTATACGAGGCACCGTGGAAGATATAAAAACCAAAACCTCTGCCCTCAACAGTCTTAATACTCTGCCTAATATCTGAAAACCCTACATATTGTTTGATTCCAACTATATGGCATTCTTCAAAAGGCAAAACTATAGAGACAGTAACAGATCAGTGGCTGCCAGGGATTCAGGGTGGGGAATGACTGGGTGGAGCACAGGACGTTTTTAGGACAATGAAACTACCCTGTATGATATTGTGATGATGCACACGTGACATTATTCATTTGTCAAACACATAAAACTGTACAACACAAAGAGTGAATCCTAATGTAGTCTACAGATGTTAGTTAATAGTTATGTGTCTGTATTGGTTTATCCATTATAAGAAATGGACTACAGGAATGCAAGATGTTAATAACAGGAGAAACTGTTTTTTTCCTAATATTATATATGAGAACTCTATGTACTTTCTGCACAATTGTTCTGTAAACCTAAAACTGCTCTAAAAAATAAAAGGAAAAAAATTCACCTAAGAAGCCTAAGCATAAACATAAGAGAGACTTAAAAAAAAAAAAAAAAAAAAAACCCAGCAAGATAAAAGATGTCACCAGGTAATTCATGATTGACTGCTAAATAGTGGCTCAGATAATAAGTTTCATATTTAGAAGAGGGACATGAAATACGAGCTAGAATGATTCAAGTTAGGGTTTTAAGGAGATGTGAGCCACACTTGGAATGATGACAAATAAAAATGATAAAATTCTAGATTTGGGAAGGACCTTAGAATTAATCTAGATAATTAAATTGAAGTCAGAGAAATAAGTGACTTAGTTCAATTCTCTGATATAAGTGGTAATGGCAGAAAATAATGCCTAGAATGCAGGTATGTTGATGCACATTCCAAGCCCAACACTCTTCAGGATGTTGAGTCGGTTCTGACTCCTAGCAACTCTGTAGGACAGAGTAGAACTGCCTCATAGGGTTTCCAAGGCTGTAATCCTTATGGAAGCAGACTGTGGTCTCCTCTCATGGACTAGCTGGTGAGTTTGAACCACTAACCTTTTGGTTAGCAACCAAGTGCTTAACCACTGTACTACCAGGAGGCTCTTATACTTAGGAAAGGAAAAAGCATTTTGGAGAGTGGATGGACACAGCATGAGCAAAGAAGTTAAGCCAAACCAAGCCAGTATAGCCATTGGGTACGATAACATCAATCAGTGAGTGTGAAGGATAGAAAGGGTGGAGACCAACAGTGATGGGTCTTGCGTGTAAGCCTGCCATTGGCCAGTCATGTGAGTCCCAGAAGTCTAGTTTCTGGGACTACCTTGTAGTCTCTCTCTGACACTATGCTGGCAGTATAAACATTTCTAGAAAACTGGTATTTTTTTCATTTTGACAAGGACTCAAGTTCACCCGGGGAAAGGGTAGACTGTAGAAGGGAGGTTGGGGCAATGACTGGCATTGCTGGTCAACCTATAGAGGGCCGGGATGGATGGTGATCACTACTCACCCACTAACACCTCAGAAACCTTGACTCAGTAGATAGAAGATGTGGTCTAGGAATCTGTATATTTTTAAAACTCCCCTGATTCTGATGATCATCCAGTTTGGGAGTCTTCTGGTTTACCTTTTTACCATTCTGTGAAATACAACCTGGGAAAAGGTAAGTAGCCAAAGATCATTTTATTTTCCTGTCAGTAGTGAAGTAATCAACAAATATTTATTGAGCATCTACTACTTAGTCCACATGTACAAGGAGCTGTGAAAGCATCAGAGTTATAAAACATTTAACACTCACTATATTATAGATCACATGAGAAAATGGTTGGAGATTCCAATGCTGGAGAGATGACGTATAGGAATGAAGGGGGTCTCATCTAAGTGTGGAGGAATGGAGATAACATGGCCTGTTTAAAGGGGATTGGCAATCACAGTCAGCTGGAATTAAGAGTCCAGTGTTACTGGGCTTCCTAATTTTGTAAGGAAGCCACAAATCTATATATTTTTAATGTGAAATCTCCTAATATGTAAATATTGGCTTTAAATGTTAAAAAAAAAACCTGTGTATGCAAAAACAAAACAAAACAAAAATATCAAACAATAACAAACACATCTGCAGGCCCATAACTTATAATCTTTGCACTATGGTGAGTTCCCCAGCACTGGTAGGGTCTATCAAAAAAGAGAGAGAAAGGAAGGAAAGGAAAGGAGGGAGGGAAAGAGAGAGGGAGAGAGGCAATCCTACTGAGTATTTCTACAAGAAGTTCCTTTTGTTTTGCCCAAGAGATGAAAAGGCTAACATAAAATTATTAGAGAAGGGAAAATACAAACAAAGAATTTACTTACTTATACATTGCTGCTGTCCAACAAAGGAGCTCTGGTGGTGCGGTGCCGAAAGCATCTGACTGCTAACTAGAAGGTTGGTGGTTCAAACCCACCAGCCACTCGGTGGAAGGAATACTGGGCAACCTACTTCCATAAAGATGTACTGCTTCGGAAACCCCAAAGGGATTGCTATGAGTCGGAATTGACTCAATGGCAGTGAGTTTTTGGTTTGCTCTCCAACAATGGACTGCTGACTCCAAATTCTAACTAGTCGTTCCAATTCAATGCTATAAGAGGAGAGGGCAATGGAAACTGTCAAAGAGCTTATTCCAAAGGCATACCAGTGCAAGTGTTATCCTCGAAAGTGTGTCATATAAGACACCTAGATGGATATCTCTAATTGAGGCTTATATGAAACCATCTGGGTGAACTCTCAAACACTGATTTGAACCTTAATTGGATATGCCAAATGATATTATTTAAAAGCACCCCTCTATTTGAGCCTGATAATCAGTCAGTTTGGGGGGCTTCTACTAGAGTAACCTTCGTATGCATGTGAGAGCTGGACAATGAATAAGGAAGACCGAAGAAGAGTTGATGCTTTTGAGTTGGGGTGCTGGCGAAGAATGCTGAAAGTACCATGGACTGCTAAAAGAACTAACAGATCTGTCCTGGAG
>NW_006922299.1:654705-656069 GCF_000298275.1 Orycteropus afer afer | reverse complement strand
ACAGCCCTTCTGTTCTCCCATGGTTGATCTCTCCAAGGAGTGTGTCTACTGATGTAAATGTTCAACTAATATGCCTGTCTTTTGTTTGGCTGGAAGCCACAGAAGTGGGTTCAATCCCACACCTGAAGGGCAGCTAGGGGCCATAGTCTCAGGGGTTCTATCAGGCTCCATCAGACGAGCAAATACAGTCTTTTAATTATTTATTTATTTTTAAATTATTTTGAGTTTTGTTCCACAGTGCTCTCCCTCTCTATGCAGGATCTCCTACATAGATCCCCTTCCGAATGGTTGGCAGTGGTAGCTGGGCACCATCTAGTTCTTCTGGTCTCCTGGTTGTACAGGCTGAGGATCATGTGATGTACCAATTACTTGGACTAATTATTCCCACGTGTCTTTGGTTTTCTTCACTTTTCTTTGCTCTGGACAAGGAGAGACCTGTCATTGCATCTAGATGGCTGCTCGCAAGCTTTTAAGATCCCAGTCATTACTCACCAAAGTAGGATGTGGAACAATGTTTTCGCATAGTATGTTATTCCAACAGGGAGACAAACTTGTCTGTCAGTTTGTCCTACCATGGTGACGTGTTGATGTGAAATTTCAGGCTGAGCCACTGGTGTTTCAAATCCAGCGGGTTGCACATGGTGCACAGGTATCAGCCCAGCTCACAGACTGAGACAGACTAGGAAGAAGGAAGAGGCCATTCACTTCTCAAATAATTGGCCAGGGAAAACCTTATGAATAGCAAAGAAACACTGTTTGATACATTACCACGCAACTTTATGAATACTCCAGTTAGTTTAGAAGGCTCTCAAAATAGGACTGGGAAAGAGCTGCATCATCTGAGTAACCCAACCTTAGTCCTATGGATAAGGTAAAGCTTTCGAGACCTCCATTTGCTGATGTGGGACCACTCAAACTGAATAGCTGCAGACATCCATTAATCATTGGAACATGGAATGTACGCAGTATGAATCTAGGAAAATTGGAAGTTGTCAAAAATGAAATTGAACACATAAAGATTGATATCCTCAGCATTAGTAAGCTGAAATGGATTGGTTTTGGCCATTTTGAATCAGACAACCATGTGATCTACTATGCCGGGAATGACAGTTTGAAAAGGAATGGCGTGGCATTCGTCATCACAAATGATGTTTCAAGATCTGTCCTGAAGTACAATGCAGTCAATGACAGGATAATATCCATATGCCTACAAGGAAGACCTGTTAAGACGACTATTATTCAAATTTATGCCCCAACCACCAAAGCCAAAGATGGTGAAATTGAAGATTTTTATCAACTTCTGCTGATCTGAAATTGACCAAACGTACAATCAGGATGTGTTAATTATCACTGGTGACTGGAAT
>NW_006922299.1:650430-652759 GCF_000298275.1 Orycteropus afer afer | reverse complement strand
GCGAGAATGGCCAGACTTCGTCTCACCTATTTTGGTCATGTTGTCAGAAGGGACCATTCCCTGGAGAAGGATGTCATGCTTGGTAAGGTGGAGGGTTGGCGAAAGAGGGGGAGGTCTTCAATGAGATGGATTGACATGGTGACTGCAATGATGGGCTCAAGTATAGCAGGGATCATGGAGCTGGCACGGGATCGGGCAGTGTTTTGTTCTGCTGTGCATGGGGTTGCTATGAGTCGGAGACGACTTGACGGCACCTAACGACAACGTTATTCCAATTGAACTTGATATCCCCCACGACCATGGTCCCAAGCCCACAGGTCCAACTACTTGATCCTTCTGGGTAGCTGGCTGTGGCCAGTTAGTGACTACAACCTTGTCCCTTGTCAGCTTTACTATCTACCTGGAAAT
Organism: Orycteropus afer afer; assembly: GCF_000298275.1. Taxonomy (NCBI): domain Eukaryota; kingdom Metazoa; phylum Chordata; class Mammalia; order Tubulidentata; family Orycteropodidae; genus Orycteropus; species Orycteropus afer. The sequence continues at coordinate 652,351 of NW_006922299.1, read as the reverse complement.
TCTTACAGAACATAAAAATACACTTATAGAAACATTGTCTGTCAGCCCTATACGGGTCATGGGCCTGCTCCCCCCTGCATAGACATACTACTTAATCATTCAGCCTGTCTACCCACCTACCGACCTATAGATCAATGTTTGCCATCACTGACAACACAGTACTGTGTGTACAAAAGGATTCATCTTTGTTGTCTGTACCTCCCATGCACCTCTGTATGTCTTCCTCTTCCTCAATGCTACTGTGTTGATCACTCATTTTTGGTTCATTACCCTTCCCTTCACCCAAATCAATACTTGTTTCTACCTATTTAGCAGTGTTCCCTTCCCTCCCCTCCACCCCTGGCAACCAACAAAGAAAGTTTCCTTCCATAGATAAACCGTTCCTTGACTTTTGGCAATAATGGACTAATACAATATTTGTCCTTCTGTGATTGACTTATTTCACTCAGCATAATGTACTCCAAGTTCACCATGTTATGCAGTGTTTTGCAGATTCTACGTTATTCTTTAGGGTTGTATAGTACTCCTTTGTGTGTATGTACCACAGTTTGCTTATCCATTCTTCTGTTGATGGGCACCTAGCTTGTTTCCATCTCTTGGCTATTGTAAATAGTGCTGTGATAAACATGGGTGTGCATTTATCTGTTCTTGTCCTGGCTCTCACTTCTTTAGGATATATACCTAGTATATACCTAGTAATGGAATGGCTGGATCAAATGGTATTTCTAATTCCACCTTCTTTAAGGAATTGCCATACTATTTTCCACAGTGGTTGTATCATTTTATAGTCCCACCAGCAATGTATAAGAGTCCCAATCTCTCCACATCCTTGTCAGCATTTATTTTCTGTCTTGTTGAACTTTGCTACTAGTACTGGGACAAGATGGTATCTCATCATTGTTTTGATTTGCATCTCTCTAATGGGTAATGATCGTACCCATGGGTAACGCTGCCAGGCCTTTGTTCCCAGTTGTCTCTGCGTGTACTCTCTAATGGGTAATTTCTTCATGTGTTTGTTGGCCGCCTGAATATCCTCTTTGGTGAAGTGTCTATTCATGTCTTCTAGAATGCAATACCACTTTCAGGACAAAATTCCCTGATTCCTGGGTCAGAGAATTTGGGCCAGCTGTTTGTTTTTGTAAATAATGTTTTATGGGAACACAGTTGTTTGTGTATTGTCTATGCTGCTGTCACAATACAACAGCAGAGTTTAAAACTTGTAATAAAAATCATATGGCCCACAAAGCCTGAATGAGTACTATATAGCCCTTTAAAGGAAGAATTTGTTTGACCCCTTTCTATATCCTAATTTTGGCTCAATCACTTATAAACAATGTGACTGAAAGGATGTCATTGAAACTCGCAGAGCTTCATTTTTTAGAAAAAGAGATTTCAACAACACCAAAAACTACTGCCATTGAGTCGATTTTGACTCATAACGACCCTATAGGCCCGAGTAGAACTGCCACCATAGGGTTTACAAGGCTGTCAATCTTTACAGAAGCAGACGGCCTCGTCATTCTCCCAGAGAGCGGCTGGTGGGTTTGAACAGCTGACCTTTTGGTTAGCAGCCAAATGACTTAACCACTGCACCACCAGAGCTGTTTAACAACACACACCCACTGAAATGGATTTAAAAAAAAGATTTTAAATGGCAATACCAACTATTGCTAAAGATGTGGAAAAACTGGGATGCTTCTTATTACCTTTGCCCTCGAGTAAACTCTGATTCATGGCAACCCCACGTATGTCAGAGCATAAATGTGCTCCATGGGACTTTCAGTGGCTGAGGTTTCAGAACGCTGCCAGGCCTTTGTTCCCAGGTGTCTCTGTGTGTACTCAAACCACTGTTTGTCACTATTTATTGCCTATATGCCTCAGGGGAGCTCTGGTAGCATAGTGGCTAAGACACTTGCCTGCT
>NW_006922299.1:646013-650255 GCF_000298275.1 Orycteropus afer afer | reverse complement strand
AAGCAGCCCTGATGGTGCAATGGCTAAATGCTTAGGTGCCAATCAAAAGGTTGGTGGTTGAAACCCACCCAGTGCTCCCCAGAGAAAAACTTGGCAATCTGCTTGGGGCAGATCCGTAACAGAATGTTTTCTCTTTTCCTAAACATAGGAGCCCTGGTGACACAGCGGCTACAGATTATCCTCATCTGTGAAGTGGGGATCATGTAGGTGAACAGCCAGGGCAGTTCTGTGTTGTCACATGGGGTTCACATGGGGTTGCTGTGAATCAAAACTGACTCGATGGCAGCAACATGATCTAGCAGTTCCATTCCCAAGAGACCTGAGCACTAATGTCCCCAAAATGGTGTGAATCAGATGTCCAGAGCAGGTTCTTATAACCCCAAACTGGAAACAACCTAAGCATCTGCCAGTATTAGAATGACTAAAGAAAATGAGGCATATTCGTACAGCAGAATACTTCACAACAATCACAAATAACAAACCATTGCTATGTGCACTCATAAGGATGTAGACACAGACATAAGGATCAGCCCAAGGCAGTGGGTACGAAGGAGTACTTACTAGATGAGTCCATTTACATGAGATGACAGACCTGGCAAAAATAATCTATGCTGATAGAAATCAGAGTACTGACTGTCTCCTGATGGGGGTGTTAACTGGAAAAGGGCCCAAGAGACACTTCTGGGGTGCTGGAGTTGCTCTGTATCTCCACCTGGGGGGTGGTTATGCTGTTGTATATACATATGTAAACATGTATGGAACTATACACTTGTTCAGTTTACTGTGTATAGATTAGACCTTGTTTAAGAGAGAGTATAGATATTGCACATATGTATGTATTGTACATACGGAAGGAAGACTGGGTGATGTACTTCCATAAAGATTTACCACCTTGGAAAACCAAAGGGGGTCACTATGAATCGGAATTGACTCAATGGCACTGCGTTTGGTTTTTGGTTTTGATGTGTTGTTGTTGTGTGCCATTGAGTCCATTCCAACTCACAGTGACCCCAGTTGCCAGAGCACAACTGCCCGGTAGAGTTTTCTGGGCTGTTACCTTCAAGGGAGCAGATCACCAGGGCTTTCTCCCTGGGAGCCGCTGGGTGAGTTCAAACTGGCAACTTTTCAGTTAACAGCCAAGTGCTTAAATGCTGTGCCACCAGGGTTCCTTATGTATATGTATATATGCACAAAGAGCCCTAGTGGTGCAGTGATTGGTCAGTGGTTCAAACCCACCAGTTGCCCCGAGGGAGAAAGAGGTGGCAGTCTTCTTCTGTAAAGATTACAGCCTTATAAACTCTATGGGGGCAGCTGTACCCTGTCCTAGACCAAACCGAACTCACTGCCGTTGAGTCGGTCCTGACTCATTGCAAGCCTTCTTTGGGTTTCTGAAGCACCATCTCTACGAAAGTAGATTGCCCAATCTTCTTTCCGAGGAGTGGCTGGTGGGGTTGAACCGCCAGCCTTCTGGTTAACAATCAAATGCCTTAGGCACTATGCCACCAGAGCTCCTACTCTCTCCTATAGGGTCACTGTAAGTCAGAAACGACCTGACAGCAACGTATGTGTATGTACATGTACACATATATGTATATGTATATATCCTGCCAATCTCATGAGGTCATTATAAGAATCCAATAGCGCTTAAAAATGTGATAAATCGAAAAGTACAGTCTTCTATTATTTAAGTAGCTCATTACCGCGTCTTCTTGTTGCAGTTGGTTAGATCCTTACGTCTAATTCAGGTGACCCCTCAGCTTTTATCAGCCTTAGCAAAACAAAAACTTATTTGTTCTACGGGAGCTGACAGTCACTTCTGAATTTGGGAGGGACATGCAGTAACTATAAACTCCCTGAGAACACATGGGTGCTGAACAAGGGTGCCATCCCACCCTTGAGAGAGCCCCCCCTTTCTGCTGATGGGGAAGTCAGTGTGCCTGGAAACTCCAGAGTAGAGTTCCCTCTCTCAACTGCGTATTCCCTGTCCCCTCCCTCCCTGCCCTCCTGCCAGAAGACAGTCAACACCATCTGCCACACTGCATGCACCGGCCCGGAACTGCAATCTCTTCTGCCTGCCCAGAAAGTCAGCATCACCCTGAAGTGCCCTCAGCCACTGCTCTCAAGCCACAGCCCTTCTGCTACCCCCAGCTCAATACTCCTAAGTGCCCGTGGTGCTCCGTGCCTGGGGGCCCAGCAAGCTGGCCGCAGCTGGAAGGAAGGAAGAAAGAAATCCTGTTCAGCGGGGTGGCAGGGACAGTGTACAAACCTCATTTTTGTGCTATTACTTTTCCATCTTTGAAAAGGGCCTGTGAACTTCAGGCGACTTGGTAAGGAGCACATGCCTATGAACCCTGATAACACTATCTGTATTTGTCCATTACTGGCAAAAGCCAGATCACATGGGGACTGTTTATCTCTCTCCAGAACACGAACCCAGCGCCGTATGTATCAAAATGTGGGGCATTTTCTTCCGAATGTAAGCTTGCAGGAGCTGCTTCTCTGCCCCTCTTGGCACACTCTGGAATCCTTCTACCTCCAGTTGATTTCAAGATAAAAATTGATAGCCTCTGGTTCATCAGGCCAATTTTTTCTTAATATGACCATCTTGTCTATGCTGTTTCTGTTCCCAATTTCTGGAGCCCAAAACTACAGTAGATACCTTCCGCAATTTGTGTGAACGACCCACAAAGATTTCCTGGCTGATTAATTCAAACTAGTGTTTTCTATATGCCATGCACTTGAGAGATGTTGAACTAATGAATATGAATTTTTGAGCATGAATACTTGTGAATGTTTAAGCAATGTGTTCACACAAGCAACGACCCTTCCAGTCACAAATACGTGTATTTACCAGAATAAAACAGTGTACCGGACCCTTCCTCCCCCCAAATCAATTAACAGTCCTGCCTGTGGAATAAGTCAATAAAGATTTTACAATTAGGACTCAACCTTGAATGGGGCTTTCTCCAGGGGCAAAAACAAAACAAATCCAAACACTGCTTGATTTCCTTAGAAAAATCAGCACACAGCTTTTTCAGTCACAGAGAGCCGAACACAAAATCAACTGAGGAAAGTTAAACCGTTTGAGACAAATCAATTTCCAAGAAATGTAGCTTCTGTTCTGTTCCTGGTTATTTTTGAAAGAATATTTTGAAGAGGAAATGCAATGGGACTTTTCTGTTCTCTGAAGGTTTTGAATTATTTCCCAAGAAATATTTGCCTGAGGATTGAATTATATGGGCTGTGATTGGTTTTCTCCCCAGTCAATGAATTTTGCAGGGAGAAGGAAGTTAGGAAGAACAGGTAATGCTGAATCGGTTTGACCCCAGAACACGTACCACATCTTACAGTTTTTGCTCATTTAGCTCCATCCATCCCCACCATTCACTCACTTTTCTTTCTTTCTGAAACCAACACGTCAAACTCAAGAAGCAATCCTGAAAACCAAACATACCTGGCAAGGGACACAGATTTCTGAGTAAACTTTCCCTATGTACTGACCGTTTCGTCTGTCGCAACACAGAAGCTTAATTAGCAGAGCATTTCCCACCCTCAGACAGAATGTAACTTTCAATCAAGACTTACCTGTCTGCAGAGAGAGCCGTGAGTGTGAAGACAGACACCCCCACCGAGGTGAGCTGTATGAAGGGGATCAGTTTGCAGCCAACCCTGCCAAACAGCCATCTGTCGGCCAGGTACCTGCTGGCATCCACAGGCGCACATGTTACCAGGAGGAGCAGGTCTCCCAAGGCCAGGCTAGAGATGAACAGGTTGGGCACGTTGCGCATGGACTTGACCGTACAGAAGATCTTGATCAGGGTGATGTTGCCGAAGAGGCCTATCAGGATGATCAGCCCATAAACCACAGGGATGACATAGAGGATGCCCGGGTGGAACCAGTCATCAGTCACGGCCAAGTCCACACTGTGATTGGAGATGTTGCAGTGCACCAAACGGTCCATTTCTAAGTTCAGAAGGAAGCAGTCATTTGGAGCCATCCTCTAGCTTCTTTCCCACCTCCAAATGCCCTTAGCCGCTCTTCTTAACGTTTTGATTTTGCAACTAGATGAAGATGAGAATGAGATCTATGCTGGGCTCTTTCTCCTCTGTAATAAAAATGCTCCCAGTATTTACATACTATGGTCCCCAAAGCTGTCTGTCACTATTTTGAGGCTGGAGCTGCTATGGCCTTCACGTGACAAGTGCCATGCATCTCTCAATTCAATAAGTTAACAACAACAT
>NW_006922299.1:642893-645913 GCF_000298275.1 Orycteropus afer afer | reverse complement strand
AATTAACCCCACTAGGTCTCAGCTCTTTCTACCTTCATCCTAGCCGTTCTCTCTCTGGCTGCAGTCCACTAAGAACTTTTGGCCTGCTGTTTCCACACAGCATTTCCTGGCTTTCCTGGTATTTAGAATCTGAAGTTTAAAGTGAGTAGAAAAAACTGCACTGAGAAAGCCTCCAATGCTATAGGCAGGATGCTTTGCACGTCACTGGCTTCATCAGCAAACTGCTGCTCTGCTGAGAAGGAGCAAGGCCACTAATAGACAGAGAATGCCAGCCCCCTGCTGGTCACTTCCATCACTGCCCAGTGGCCCACTCTGCCCAGCAGGGACTGCGGTTCTTATGGGGCTTCACGGATGCCTTCGGTTGCTCACTGCAGCACACAGAGCCCATGGTAGGGATTTAATAAATGCAGGGATTTAATCAATATTGCTAGCACTTGGCAAAAGCCCTGGAAATCTTTCTGATCCTATCCCCAAGCATCCACATGGGACTCACAGTCCCTTTTCTCATTTTTTCCAATACAGTAGGCTGCCCTGTTAAGGTGGCGATAAAACAGGGTCTGTCTGTGAGTTAAATGCACACAGAGACACAGGTACCCGTGTATGATGTCCCATCGCCTCTTAGAAAAAGGACTGCTACTGAGAAACACACGCCTTACACCTTCAGCAACTGACAGCTGGCAAAACCTGGAGCCGAACTCATACACGCTCCTGCCGGTAGACTGGGTAAACCATTCCTGTCCCCCAGGCCAGGGCGAAATGAATGAAATTGGGGGCCAGCTGATTCTTAACTGTCAGAGATCAACGGTCTTTGCCAGCAAAACGGGCCTTTTCTCATCTGACCCCAAAATTACACTCATTGACTTTTGATTCCACTACTTAGAATTGTTATTCAATGCTTGCCACTTGTGAAATTTCCTCTTAAGCTCAGCCCCACTGAAGGGGCTATGAGTTGATTGCAACTCATAGTGACCTCCATAGGGTTTCCAGTGCTATAAATCTTTACAGAAGCAGACTGCCTCATCTTTCTTCCATGGAGCAGCTGGTGGGTTCAAACCACCAACCTTTTGGTTAGCAGTCCAACGCCTTAATCACTACACCACCAGAGCTCTTCTTAAATTCAGTGTGGGAAATAAAGAATTGTAAAAGAGTGACCGATTAAATATTGAGGAATTGGGAGGTGGAAAGAAAGAACTTATGGATGAGGGGTGCCAGGAAAGGCTTCGTTGAGGAAGAGATACTCGAATGGGGCTTAGACCCTTAACGCACAACTTATCCTCCTAAATACATTACAAGGTATATCTTCAAGACTTGTGTAGAGCCAGCTCTTCCAGGTTCAGCTCCAGAAGCCAGTGACTAACAGACATCGCTACTGAAGGCGTGGTTTTGCCAGGGTCCACCAAGAAAGCCTCGAAGGGTGTTGTCATGGAAATTTTGAGTGGCAGGTTACCACATTGAGAGACTACCATGCTCTATTGTAAATAGGAAGGGCTCGAGCTCCTCTCAGCTGCTGCCTGGAGGTGGAAGTGCTTCTCAGTGGAGATCAATAATCATGAGCCTTGTAGTGTGAATTCATTGCTAGCAGCCTCACTTAATGATGTCCTGTGTGGGCTGTGGGCTTAAATGCTGGCTCTATCTAGTACTAATGAGACCTTGAGCAAGTTCCTTAGTGTCCCAAGCTTCAGGTTTGTCATCTGTAAAGTGAGGGTAATGTAGGGAAATTAAAGGAAATTATCCATTGTAAGGCTTTATGTAGTACTTGGTACATATTAAGTGCTCAATTAAAATTAGCTGCTATAACAACTGTTATTATTTTTAGGACTGAAGGAAAAAGCCTTATTTCAGAAAAGTCCAATAAGTTTGGAAGAGTGCCTGACCTGTGATCAATAGACAAGGGTTCTATTCATCCAGATGAAGCAGCAATTCTTCTATTACTTGGAAGACATTTATTGTATTTTTACACAAATTATGCAAGTGTTACACTATTTTTGCCAGCCATGCCCTCCCACCTGAGAGCTCTGGTGGTATAGTTCCTAAGGCATCTGACTGCTAACTAGAAGGCTGGTGGTTCAAACTCACCAGACACTCCTTAGAAGGAAGGTTGGGCAATCTACTTCTGTAGTGATATTGCCTCGGAAACCCAAGGAGGGGTCGCTATGAGTCAGGTCCGACTCAATGGCAGTGCGTTCATTTGTTCATTTTATGCCCTCCCACCTAGAGGTATTTTCCTAAGCATGTTAAGTTATTTTTTTTACAGCAACATGTAAAAAATTAGCATAGCACACTTACAAAATTACCTGTGAGTGTGTGCGTGGGGGTGACTGGCAAAAAACTTATAACGTGTGTTATTTGCATAAAATATGTATTGAACATCTGCTATTGCCATGCACTGCACAAGAGCATGGGGAAAATAACATGAAGACACAGTCTCAGCTCTTTAGACCCAGCCTCTCCCTAGAATGAAGAAGATGTCTTTTATTACAAAGGTTAAGTAAGAGCTTTCTTTTGAACAAAGAATACTGTATGTGCAAAGAATAGAGGCCTAAAGAAAGGATCACAGCATTTAACAGAGGGGGAACTCGAAATTGGGAAAGGTCACCCAGTAAAAGGATTGGAAAAAGGGGGAACAGTGGGAGGGCAGCTAGAGGCAGGTTTGGGTGAGATTGTGGCAGATCTGGTATTGTTGCTAAGAAGTTTGGTCTAGCACTTCACAAAGAGGACCCATGGATGGTGTTTCCCTTTATTTCTTTAGACAGCCCTGTGTGTTGAGGCAACCTCACTTCTAAAACCCAACTGAGCTGTTAGTGTTTCTTTCCACGTAAGTTAAGCCAGTGCTGATAGATACTGATTTCTTAGGACTGGTGTTAGCATTATTTGTTCCATGTTGTTGTTGTTGTTGTTGTGTGCCATCGAGTCGGCCCCGACTCATAGCGACCCCTCCTTGGGTTTCCGAGGCAGTATCACTACGGAAGTAGGATTGCTCAACCTTCCTTCTGAGGGAATTCTTATAGAACATATAAATA
>NW_006922299.1:637735-642793 GCF_000298275.1 Orycteropus afer afer | reverse complement strand
GGGTTTGAACCGCCAGCCTTCTGGTTAGCAGTCAAGTGCTTTTAGCCACTATGCTACCAGAGCTCCTATTCCATAGCACCATGGAATTCTCTTATGGTATTTTTAAAGTGAAGGTACATTGCAGTTCAATACCTAATATTTCCTGGGAGCAAGGATGCTTTACAAAGCAAATTAGAGAATTTTGATGCCATTTCAACTAATTAGCTACAATGATTCTTTCCATCCTTACTACTATGTGTCACCTTATGAGCACCAGACAGACTCAGACACTTGTTTACCTTTTTGCTTAGTGGTAAGCATGACACGATTTGACTTAGGAAAAATGACATGGAACAATTATAATACAAAGTCTCTGTCCTCAGGGACTCCAGTTTCTGAAAATAAGTCGACCGTGACTCAGCATCCTTTCTTGTGTTATCAGGACAGAGGTGTCACTTCTACTTCATTTAAGTCAAGAGCATTATATTTTCCATTCTTCAGAAAAGTGGACTTTTGTGGAAGTGGAGTAAGAAGGGGTCAGTGAGTTGGTGGGATTTGGGAGGATCGGTGGGTTCGACAGGACCAAAGAGATGGGAGACAAAGTCTTTTCCCATTGGCTGTGTGCTGAGTCTTCCAGACGTTTGCATTCTTGGTGGAGTGATGATGCACATACACAGACAAGAAAAATAAAGTGAGAGAGTGAGTAGAGTCTGTAGGTGGAAATAATATGAATGAGAGCAAAAAGAAGCAGATGCTCTCAGTCTGTTTAAGAAATAGTCGGTCTGCCCATCGACCTGGATCCAGGTTTGGAGGGAAGTAATGAATGAGAAATACAGATTCCATCCACTGGGGAAGACTTTGCCTTCAAGGTTTCAGATCGGACTTTAGCCTATAAGCTTGTTGTTGTTGTTGTTGTGTGCCGTCGAGTCGGCCCCGACTCATAGTGACCCCTCCTTGGGTTTCCGAGGCAGTATCACTACGAAAGTAGGATTGCCCAACCTTCCTTCCGAGGAGTGGCTGGTGGGTTTGAACCGCCAGCCTTCTGGTTAGCAGTCAAGTGCTTTAGCCACTATGCTACCAGAGCTCCTATAAGCTAATAAGATGTTATATATAATATAATATATATGTTATATATAATATAATATATATAATAAGATGTTCTTGAAACATCTTCAAGATTGCCTTGGGTAATTCTTAAAAATACAGAAGCTGAATCTCTAGCAATTGGTCTTTTTCAACTGGATCAGCTGAGCTCCCCTGGGAATTCCATGCTCTGTTTCACTGCAGGCCAATGGTGGTAGCAGTGTGTAATACAGAGAACAATGTGACAATGTGACAATACTTGAGCTTCCCTTCTGTGAAGGGAGAGGGTGAGTAAGGAAGCACATGTAGGAGATCGTTACTGTGGGGCCTTGCTATTCAAAGTGTGGCCTTCTAGTCAGCAGCATGGGCATCACAGGGAGCTTGTTGTTGTTGGGTGCTGTTGAGTTGCTTCTGACCCAAAGTGACCCCATGTGACAGAATAGAACTGCCCCATAGAGTTTTCTAGGCAGTAATCTTTACAGGAGCAGATGTCAGGTCTTTCTCCCCTCGAGCTGCTGGGTAAGTTTGAACCACCAACTTTTTGCTTAGCAGCCCAGAGCTTAACCACTGAGCCACCAGGGCTCCAGAGAACTTGTGAGAAATGAATAATTTCAGGCCCCACTTTAGACCTATGAATCATAATCTATGAGCAAGGTCCCTGAGGGATTCATATGTACATTGAAGTCTGAGATGTGCTGGTCTGGGCATTAGGGAGATCTGGAAGCAAAGGTTAAGAAACAAGGGCAGGAACTGGGAACAGGGTAGAGACTGGAATCTCAAGTTGAGAATGGAACCAGCAACTAGATCAACTCAGTGCTGTCGAGTCGGATCCAACTCATAGCAACCCCTCCTTGGGTTTCCGAGGTGGTATCACTACGGAAGTAGATTGCCCAATCTTCCTTCCAAGGAGTGGCTGGCGGGTTTGAACTGCCAACCTTCTGGTTAGCAGTCAAATGCCTTAGGCACTACGCCACCAGAGCTCCCTAGAGGTGAACTAAGAGCCACCAAATGGGGGGCTTTTGATATTTCTAATAATGGCTTGGAGTCCCTGGGTGGTGCAAACAGTTAACATGCTTGGCTGCTAACTGGAAAGCTGGCAGTTCAAGTCTACTCAGAGGTGCCTCAGAAGAAAGTTTTGGTGATCTACTTCTGAAAGATCACAGCCATTGGAAACCCTATGGAGCACAGTTCGACTCTGAAACACATCGGGTCACCATGAGTCAGAGTTCACTTGACAGCAACTTTTTTTTTTTTAATAATGACTGGGAATTACCTCAGACTGCACAGCAGGTAAGCTGTCCTTGCCATGACACAAGGCAAGAATCCCATTACCAATGTAGGGAATACAGACAATGGAGAAGCCCAAGATGGGGATTTTTGTTGTTGTCTTGTGATTCTGAAAACACAGAGCAAAAGCAAAAGGGAAGCCACTCTGGAGAGAAATAAGGAGTCTCATTTTAAGCATACTGAGTTTACTGTATGAACAAGGGCAAGTAAGGAAGTCAGTGGAAATGAGAGGTGAAGTTCAAAGGCAGAGAGGTAAATCATTCAGAGGACTGGCTGAGAACTAGGATGATGAATGCCAAATATTTTAAATGTATAGTGAGTGACATGCCAAGAATCAGGTGGAGTTAGGCTTTGAGGAGATGGTCATGTGGTGACGATCAGTGGGTATTGAGCATGATTTCAATGTTAGCTTTCTGACAACCCCATGGAGAAGCTGCTGGAAAGAATGCAGCAACTCTTGCTTGAGAAGAATCAGAGATGTCAAATTTTAGTGCTGTAGCAGGGACAAAAGAGGCAGATGATTATATCCAGATCTGTAACGCTGGGATCATTTCAAGTTCTCTTTTCTTTTCTCAACATTCTGTGACTTTTCATGGGGCTTGAAAACTCAGGAAAGAGTCTTTCAAAAGGAAGAGTCAAGTTTCATTTTGAGCCACATGAGTCTACAGAAGTACATGTACACTCAGAGAAAGCCTTAGAGTAGAAGAGCGAATTCTCAGTCAGACCTGATGCTAAGAGACCACCTAGTGTGGTGGCTTTAAAATCTATCCACCAGTTCTTTGTACTCTTTCCTCAAGAAGTGGAGATTAATTCCCTCCCCCTTGGTGTGGGCTGCGCTGAATGATTTGCTTCTGGAAAATAGAATGTAGCAGCAGTGATAATGCATAACTTCTAAGATTAGGTGATAAAGGGCCTTGAAGCTCTCTTCTTGCACTTTCTCTTAGATCACTTGTTCTGGAGGAAGCCAGCCACCATGTTGTGAAGATACTCAAGCAGCCCTCTGGAAAGGTACACATGGTGAGGAACTGAGGCCTTTGGCCAACAACCAAGTGAATGAGTCATCTTGGAAGTGGAGCCTCTAACCCCAACCAAGCCTTCAGCTGAGTGAAGTCCAGCTGATATCTTGACTGCAACTTCAACAGACACTTTGAGGTAGAACATCCAGATAGGTCACTCACAAATTCTTGATATACAGAAACAGTGAGACATTTATTATGAGATAATAAATGTTTGTTATTTTAACCCACTGTTCATGATGATGATGATGATGATGATGATGATGATGATGATGATGATCTGGGTGAAAGTTCACAGAGCAAATTCACTTTCCATACAGCAGTTCACACTCATGTTGTCTCATGACATTGACTACAATTTACCCCAATGCAACAGCTCCCCTCCCACTTCCTCCCGATAGTTACCTCTTCCCTGTGTCCATCCCTCCATGCACTCCCACCCCCTGAACTGTCTCCCTGTGCATAAACAGCCCTTCTTTCTCCCATGATTGTTCTCTCCAAGGAGTGCATCTACCTCAGGTACATGTTCAATTCTTATGTCTGTCTTTTGCTTGGCTGGAAGCCACCAATGTGGGCTCAATTCCAGACCTGAAGGACAGCTAAGGCCATAGTCTCAATGGCTCCACCAGGTTCTATCAGACCAGCAAACTTGGTCCCCTTTATTTTTTTTTTCCCCAAATGATGTTGAGTTTTGTTCTACATTGTTCTCCCTCTCTATCCAGGATCTCCTACATAGATCCCCCTCTGAGTGGTTGACAGTGGTAAATGGGCACTATCTAGTTCTTCTGGTCTCATAGTCATATAGGCTGAGGATTGCATGGTACAAGTCATGAGGACTAATTGTTTCCACAAATCTTCATTCTTCTTTGCTCTGGATGAGGAGAGACCCATTGTTGCATCTAGATGGCTGCCTGCAAGCTTCCAAGATCCCCGTTGCTACTTGCCAAAGCAGGTGGTGGAACAATGTTTTGTGCAGTATGTTATGCCAATTGAGCTTGATGTTCCCTGCAACTATGGTCCCGAGCCCACAGTTAACCCACTGTTTTGTGGTAATTTGTTATGCAGCAATAGATAACACATGGTAAGTAGAATAGATGGAGAGGAGGAAGCAAAGAAGGTAAATTCACCAAGAAAGAAAACAAAGAAATATCAGAAGACAAGTGCTATAAGTCTGAGCCAAATCATGAGCAATCAGACAAGGTGTGAGGTAAAGGAAAGGATCGTCAAATGTAGAAAAGTTATGAGGACCAAAATCCACGTGTTATTCAGTAACACCAAAGTTTCTTATCTGGATAAAATATATGTAGTTTTAAAATATTATAAATGAGCTGACATTTCATCCTCAGCCACCATGTTGTTATTAGGTGCTGTAGAATCGGTTCTCACTCACAGCAACCCTATGTGCAACAGAACGAAACACTGCCCAGTTCTCTGTCATCCTCACAATTGTTGCTATGCTTGAGCCCATTTTTGCAGTCACTGTCTTGATCTATCTTGTTGAGGGTCTTCCCCTTTTTTTGCTAACCAACACCATAATGCAAATGCATCAATTCTTGTTGTTGTTGTTGTTGTTGTTATGTGCTGTCGAGTCGACCCCGACTCATAGCGACCCCTCCTTGGGTTTCCGAGGCAGTATCACTATGGAAGTAGGATTGCCCAACCTTCCTTCCGAGGAGTGGCTGGTGGGTTTGAA
>NW_006922299.1:633391-636955 GCF_000298275.1 Orycteropus afer afer | reverse complement strand
CCACACAGTTGAATGCCTTTGCATAGTCAATAAAACACAGGTAAACATCTTTCTGGTATTCTCTGCTTTCAGCCAAGATCCATCTGACATCAGCAATGATATCCACATCTCCTTCTGAGTCTGCCTTGAATTTCTGGCAGTTCCCTGTTGATGTACAACTGCAATCATCTTTTAATTATTTTCAGTAAAATTTTACCTGCATGGGATATTAATGATATTGTTCAATAATTTCCACATTCTGTTGCCATCATCTTTCTTTGGAATGGACATATATATGGATCTCTTTCAGTCAGTTGCCAGGTAGCTGTCTTCCAAATTTCTTGGCATAGACATGTGAGTGCTTCCAGCATTGCATCACTTTGTTGAAACATCTCAATTGGTATTCGTCGAATTCCTGGAGCCTTGGTTTTCACCAACTTCTTCAGTGAAGCTTGGACTTCTTTCTTTAATACCATCAGTTCTTGATCATATCCTACCTTCTGAAATGGTTGAACATCAACCAATTCTTCTTGCTACAGTGACACTGTATCCCTTCCATCTTCTTTTGATGCTTCCTATGTCATTCAATATTTTGCTCATAACACAAAAACGCAACACACTGCCATGGAGTTGGATCTAACTCATAGCGACTCCTCCTTGGGTTTCCAAGGTGGTAGCACTATGGTAGTAGATTGCCCAACCTTCCTTCTGAGGAGTGGCTGGTGGGTTTGATCCACCAGGCTTCTGGTTAGCAGTCAAATGCCTTAGGCTCTATGCCACCAGAGCTCCTAGAATCCTTCCAAATTGCAACTCGAGGTTTGAATTTTTTCTCAGTTCTTTGAGCTTGAGGAATGCTGATCATACTCTTCCCTTTTGATTTCCTAACTCAAGATCTTTGTACATTTCATTGTTCTGGCACTATATCAGACAATGTTTCACTGCTATTCATAAGGCTGTCAGTGGTCAATTCTTTCAGCAGTTGACCACCACATCCTTCTTCGTCTGTCTTAGTCTAGAAGCTCTGCTGCAACCTCTCCATCATGAATGACCCTGGTGGTGTTTGAAATGTTGGTGGCATAGCTTCCAGTATCACGCAAGCCACCACAGTATGGCAAACTGACAGATGAGTAGTGGTTAGCCACCATGTCCCTGGATATTAGATAATTTATATTCCATTTCCTCATCTTCTCAGTGAATTGGGGCAAGTCACACCAACTTTATGAACATTATTTCCTGCTCAGCTGCTCTGTGCTGTGATTTCTCCACCCATAAAAAACTGACATTTTCCCTTTGCTTATGCCCCAGGACAACTTGAAGTATTATTAGTACCACCCAGTGTCACCTAAAGCAACCAAGAATGGCATCTTCCCTGTACTCTCAGTCACCTCTCTTTCCAGTCTCTTCTTCATCTCTTGGGAGAGTCCAATCAGTGTAGCCCTAGACCTCTTGAAACACATCACTATGTTAGTGATGTGTTACGTCTACCTCCAATAACAGATGTCTGACAAGACAACATATTGCTGGAATGAACCTCTTTGTTTTTTATATTGAAATAACTTTAGATTTTCAGAAGAGTTGCAAGGGTATTATGCAGATTTCTAGTATACCTTTCACTCAGCTTCCTCTATTATTAACAGCTTAGAAAACTAGGAAATCAACATTGGTAAAATGCTATAATCTAAACTAGAGATTTTATTCAGATTTCACTGAAGTAGTCCTTCCACTACTGGTCTCTTTCTGGTCCAGGATCCCAGTTAGGATCCCTCACTGCATTTACGCATCATGTTGCCTTAGTCTTGCTCTATCTGTGATAGTTTCTCAGACTTTCCTTGCTTTTCATGACTTTGACACTTTTGAAGAGTACTGATGAGCAAGACTGGGCAATCTACTTCCATAGATACCGCCTCGGCAACCCAAGGAAGGGTCGCAATGTGTCAGAATCAACTGACAGCAGTGAGTATTTTTAGTGATGAGGTTTTTGGTTGACTGCTCCTCATATTGATTGTATTCACACCTAACTAAGTACCGATGTTGATATTATGTAGTCATTGGTTGGGCAATCTACTGCCATAGTGATACCACCTTGGAAACCCAAGGAGGGGTCGCTATGAGTTGGATCCGACTTGACGGCAGTGAGTTTGGTTTGGTTTGGTTCAACACTACTTATATTAAGTGCCACTCCTTGCCAGAACTAAGTCTAAGACCTGGAAATGTGAAAGTTAGCAAAGAGTTGTCCCTGTCCTCAAGGAACTCATTGCTTACTTAGGACATTTTCCATTCCTGTAAAGTAGGCTGTTTTATAAACGTAAACAAGCATCCCTTTGAAACAATGTGGGAGCTACTTCCAGTGACCTTTCATTGTATAGAGGGTTTTGTTGCTGTTATTTTGCGATTGCAGAGTCAGCCCCTGACTCATGGTAGCCCTATGCAAAATGGAATGAAATGCTGCCTGGCGCTGGCCCATCCCCATGAGCATTTGTGGAGTGGACCATTGTGATCTATAGGGTTTCCATTGGCTGCTTTTTGGAAGTAGATCATCAGGCCTTTCATCCTAATGCATCTTAGTCTGGAAGCTCCACGGAAACCTCTTCAGCATCATGGCAACATGCAAACCCTTACTGACAGATGGGTGGTAGCTATGCTGAAGTGCCCTGGCTGGGAATTGAACCTGGGTCTCCCAAATGGAAGGCAAGAATTCATTGAACTACCAATACCATAGAAGGTTTTAGGTCATATAAAAAATGGAAACAAATCTCCTCCTAGTTTCTGAAGTGTGATTCAAGTTTTGGTGACTATCTCCCACTTTCTCTGCTATCTTGAATCCTCTTCTCAAAGATGGGAGATCATCTCACAGGCAGACCAATCCAAACACCATCAGGTTTCTCCTGAGAAAGTTGGCCTTGCATTTGTGTCCAGCCAGATTGATGGGGCAAAGAACCTGAATGCACCCTGGCTCTAAGTGCTCATGTAACAGAAGTGAATCTCCAAACCTCACATTTCTCCTTTTCTCTTTGGCCTGTAAAATAATACACCATGTTTTTCTCCAAGGAAGAGGCTAGGAAGCAGTTTATCCATGGATTTTTCTCTAGACGCTGCTATGGCACTTCAAATTCAGAGTGGTTCCATGGGAACTCTCATTCCATATAACACTGTTATTTTTACTGCTTGAAGGAGGCTCACCTTAAATTAACTCAAAGTCACGTCTGAAATATATATCACATGCTAGGTTCTTCAAGTCAAATACTCTTGAAACGGAATAGCAGAGAAACACATAGGGAATTTATCATTCACATACTGCCCAATTCAGGCTTCTGCTTGCTCCACCACAAGACATCTGAGGCAGAATCTTATTCAAATTGCTTATTAACTACCTGCCTTTGACAAAGTCATTTTTAAGCTCTCTATTCTTCCATTTTTCATGTATAAAAGGAACTGAAATGATATTATGCTTTTCCTTCCAACCTTGAAGATGAAAATGAGATCCAAAGTTTATTAATGGTGTACTGATGGCACAATGGACCTCTGGTGGCATAGTGGATAAGGCACTTGACTGCTAATCAGAAGGTCAGTGGTTAAAACCCACCC
>NW_006922299.1:630184-632962 GCF_000298275.1 Orycteropus afer afer | reverse complement strand
TTTGTTACATATCGATTTGCCACTACACACACACACACACACACATAAATATATAAGTGTACTTCCAAGCTCACTGTCATTGAGTCAATTCTGACTCATAGTAACCCCCATTGGGTTTTTGAGGCAGTAAATCTTTATGGAAGTAGATTGCCTAATCTTCCTTCCATGGAGCAGCTGGTGGTTTCAAACTGCCAACCTTCTGGTTAGCAGTCAAACCCCTCAGGCATTATGTCACCAGAGTTCCTTATAAAGGTACTTAAAAAGATGTAAAGTGCTAAGCAATTTTAAGTTAATGTGTAGGAAGTTTTGTTAATTTTTTTAGGTATGATAATGGTATTGTATAACTATGATTTTAAAAGTCTTTATCTTTTAGAGAAGAGGTCAGCTAACTTTTTCTTAAAAGGCCAGATAATAAATCTTTTGGGGTTTGTGGGCCACAAGGTCTCTGTCTGGGAAAGCAGAGGATCAAAAACCAAAAAAAAAACAAACTCACTGCCGTTGAGTCGGATCTGATTCATAGCAAACCCTCTGTGTTAAGCTGGGTTCTCTACAGAAGCAAAACCAGTAAAGCTTATATATACATATAGAGAAAGAGAAATTTATCTTAGGAAAATGGCTCACACACTTATAGAAGTTGGCAAGTCCCAAGTTCTTGGATCAAACGTCAAGCTGGAGGTTTTTCCTGACTCATGCTGCTGCAGGGGCTGAGGAGCTCAAGGTTGGCAGCAATTGACTCCAACAAATGACGAATCCAAGATCTCCAGGCCAAATGGTGGATTGTCCGCTCACAGACTGTTGTAGGAAGCACAACAATATCCTGATCCACAGAAGAGTGTCTCTTTTCCCAGGATTTCCATAAATATATTGGAAGCAGGCCGCACCCCTAAGGAAACTCCCTTTCAACTGATTTGCTGCTCAAAATATATACATCTGATCCCATCATGGGAACAACCCACATCACAATTGCTTAAACCACACAAAATTGTGGTCCAGCCAAATTGACACACAGCTCCAACTATCACATCCTCCTTGGGTTTCTGAAGTGGTAGATTGCACAACCTTCCTTCCGAGGAGTGGCTGGTGGGTTTGAACCGCCAGCCTTCTGGTTAGCAGTCAAATGCTTTAGGCACTATGCCACCAAGCAGAAGACAGAAGTAGGTAAATGAATGGGTGTGGCTGTGTTCCAATAAACTTTATTTACAAAACAGGAGGTTGGCCCATGGGCCAGAGTTTGCCAACCACTGTTTAGAGAAACTTAATGAAATATATGAATGAAATGCTATGATAGCTAGGATTTGCCTTGAAATCATATGGAAAGAAGTGGGTGGGAGCAAAAATGAAACAAGATTGAGTCTGAGTTGATAACCGCAGAAAATAGGTAGTGGACACAACAGAATTAATGATTTAGGTCTGTCTCTCTTTGTACGTGTTTTAAGTTTCTACTCTAAAAAGCTCTATGATGTCAAAAATACCAGTTATTATTAATATGGTCAATAATGCCAATCAAATAATGATGCACTTACCTTTGAGCCTTGGCTGGGTTGTGCAAAGGACGTCTGTGACGTGTCCCAAGAAGGGCGTGTCACCATTCTGGCCATTTATGTATGCACTTCCTCCACTCCGCAATGGCACCTTGTGTTTTTTGCTTTTGTTTTGTTTTTCCTCTGGGGAAATGAACAGGATGCTCAATTCTTGTCTCATGTCTACAGCTCCATTTCTTCAATATCAACATAATTTAAGACATGCAGTTGAGAGAAGCAGCAGAAACCGTTTCCCTAAAGTAACAGGAACTCAACTGTACTTCCTCTCCCAATAAACAAGATGAAACACCTTCATGGAAACATGAAGCAAATTGTATACCATTTTGCTGAAAATGCTGTTAGGCTACATGGTGACTCTTGGCAACAATGGACACACCCAATTTATGGTCTCGTGGGAAAGAGCCCACTCATAGGATCAGAGTAAAGCTGGGTGCATTGTTTTCCATCTCCCTCCCCCGCACTCTGTTCCCTGTGCTTCCCCATTTCTGCATATCTTCTTTGGGTGGCACTAACTAAAAGGTTGGTGTTTTGAATCCACCCAGAGATGCCTTATAGACCTGGTGATCAGCTTCTGAAAGGTCACAGCCTTGCAAACCCTATGGAGCACAGCTCTCCTCTGCACATGTGGAGTAGCCGTGAGTCGCATCTGCGTCGATGGCATCGGTCTGGCTTGGTTTTTATTTCCCCACCTGTGATGATGCCGCCTTTCCAAATGAACAGCTACACTGCTCTGCCGGGATTAAAAAAGCCTGCTTCTAGTCATTCAAAAGCATCTACACCTCCTGCTCCATCTGTAAACACTCCTTCTGATGAGGAGGCTCGGTACTATCGTCTTGATCTTATGAGTTGTGTACCACTGGGACCAATTACTGAAACAAATTCTCTTTCCTTGATCAAAGGCATAAAAAATGTGGAGCCTGCCTTTGAGAAGAGATTGCCCAGCCTCCCAACTGTGAGGCAGACTTAAGAGGGGTCTCATTATGTCTCTAGCAAAGAAAAGCATGCTTGCCAAAACCAAACCAAAAACCAAACTCATTGCCATCAAGTCGATTGGACTCATAGCGACCCCTCCTTGGGTTTCTGAGGTGGTTATCACTATGGAAGTATATTGCCCAATCTTCCTTCCACAGAGTGGCTGGTTGGTTTGAACCACCAACCTTCTGGTTAGCAGTGAAATGCCTCCTTGTCAAGCATCCAAAAAATAAATAAATAAATAAATAAAGAATTGAAAGTGAGT
>NW_006922299.1:625442-629624 GCF_000298275.1 Orycteropus afer afer | reverse complement strand
TTGAACTGTCACCCTTCTGGTTAGCAGTCAAATGCCTTAGGCACTGTACCACCAGAGCTCTCAAAGCAGATGGAAGGAATACAGAGCCACTGTACCAAAAAGAATTGGTCAATGTTCAATCATTTCAGGAGGTAGCATATGATCAAGAACCAATGGTACCAAAGGGAGAATTCTAAGCTGCACTGAAGGAACTAGTGAAAAACAAGGCTCCGGGAATTGATGGAATACCCATTGAGATGTTTCAACAAATGGATGCAGCACTGGAGGCACTCACTCCTTTATGCCAAGAAATTTGGAAGACAGCTACCTGGCTAAACTACTGGAAGAGAACCATATTTGTATCTATTCTAAAGAAAGTGTGATGCAACAGAATGTGGAAATTATGAACAATATCATTAATATCACATGCAATTAAAAGTTTGCTGAAAAAAATTCAAAAACGATTGCAGCAGTATATTGACAGGGAACTTTCAGAAATTCAAGCCAGATTCAGAAGAGGACGTGAAACAAATCCCTTGCAATGGCATCATTGCTGATGTCATATGGGTCTTGGCTGAAAGCAGAGAATACCAGAAAGATGTTTATTTGTGTTTTATTGACTATGCAAAGGCATTCGACTACGTGGATCATAACATATTATGGATAACATTGAGAAGAATGGGAATTCCATAATGCTCAATTGTGCCCATGAGGAAACTGCACATAAACCAAGAGGCTGTGTTTGAACAGAACAAGGGGATACTGTATAGCTTAAAATCAGGAAAGGTGTTTGTCATGGTTGTATCCTTTAACCATACTCACTTAATCTGTATGCTGAGCAAAAAGTCTAAGAAACTAGACTATATGAAGAAGAATGCAGCATCAGGATTGAAGGAAGACTCATTAACAACCAGTGATATGCAGATGACACAACCTTGCTTGCTGAAAGGGAAGAAGACTAGAAGCTCTACTAATGGAGATCAGAGACTATAGCCTGCAGTATGGATCACAGTTAAACATAAAGAAAACAAAATACCCCACAACTGGACCAATAAGCAACATCATTATAAATGGAGAAAAGATTGAAGTTGTCAGGGATTTCATTTTACTTGGATCTATAGTCAACACCCATGGAAACAACAGTCAAGAAATCAAATGATGTATTGCATTGGGCAAATGTGCTGTAAAAGACCTCTGTAAAGTGTCAAAAAAAAAAAAAAAAAAGGATGTCACTTTGAAGACTAAGGTGTGCCTGACCCAAGCCATGGTATTTTCAACTGCCTCATATGCATGTGAGAGCTGGACAATGAATAAAGAAGACCACAGAAAAATTGATATTTTTGTGTTTGGTGTTGGTGAAGAGTATTGAATGTACCATGGACAGCTCGAGGAAGGAACAAATCTGTCTTGGAGGAAGTACAGCTACAATGTTCCTTGGAAGGGAGAATGGCCAGACTTTGTCTCTTGTACTTCGGTCATGTTATCAGAAGGGACCAGTCCCTAGACTAGGATATCATGCTTGGTAAAATAGAGGGTCAATCAAAAAGGGAAAGACTCTCAACAAGCTGAATTGACACAGGGACCATGATGACAGGCTCAAGCACGGCAACAATTATAAGGACGGCACAGGATTGGGCCATGTTTCATTCTTTTGTATATGTTGTTGTTGCTGTTGTTGTTGTTAGGTGCCACCACATTGGCTCTGACTCATAGCGACCCTATGTACAACATAGCTCCATTATAGTCTCTTCAACTAAACTTGTATAAAACAAGTTATTGCCCATCTTTCATAGGAAGACTTGATTTTCCTCCATAAGCACACTGCCTTTTATGAGCTTATATAATGTTAAATATAAGTAATAAGAATGATATGCCACCATCAATATAATTTTTTTTTTTTTGACACATGATCAAATGATTTGATTAAGAGGTTGATTTGTAAATCTGATTGGGAAAAGCAAATCCTGTTGATGAGTAGCAGAATTTTTTTTCTGATTCATAACATGATGAGAAGAATGTTAACATTCTAATAAGGCCTAGAACTGTAAAAGAATTACTAATTGAATGTAACCTCTGGATAATTTATGCCTATGAGGGATTAAAACATTAGAAAAAATGAGTTTTTAAACTACTAGAATATTCATTCCCATATCCACTCACTCATCCATGCACTTCTTCATCTGCCCATCCATCTATTATTCACCCATCCGTCCACTGTGCATCCATCTTTCCACCCATCCATCAATTTACTATCTAGCCATGCATCTATCCATACACTCATCCTTCCATTCACTCATCCATTCTACTGATCCACTCAAGTAGTAGACATTTCAGTGGATATACACATGTACAGAAAATGGTCCTTACTTATGGAAACTTTCCATTTCATAGGGGAGAAAAGAAAATTCAAAGAAATAGGAGACACATGCCCTCAAGTGTTGTGTAATACAAGTTGACAGAGTTCAGAGGCAGAAGAAATCATATCTGATATAAGAGAGAGAAAAATGTCTTTGATGGAGGAGATAGCATTTATTTTGAACTCTTAAAGGTTCTTGAAGAACTTATAGGATACCACAAATAAAAGGAAGTGTATTTTGGGCAAAGAAGCTGGTGCAGAGGGCAAGTTGTGCCTCAGGGATGGTGAATATTTCCATTCAGCCAGATAATAGTGACCGACAATCAAGCCTGAAAGGTATGTTGGAGGGGCTCATGGATAGTCTGTAATAAGTGGTTGGGAAATTTGATGTTTTGGTAGGCGTTGAGACACTGAAGTTTTCTAAGTAGTAAGGGTCCGTGATGGTGCAACTACTAGCTGAAAGGTGGGCAGTTCAAATCCACCCTGAGGATCCTTGGAAGGACTGGTGATCTGATTCTGAAGGCAGAGTAAAACGGCCCTCCATTCTCTTTGGAAGGAAGGTTGGGCAATCTACTTCCATAGTGATACCACCTTAGAAACCCAAGGCGGGGTAGCTAGGAGCCGGGTCCGACTCAACAGCACATAACAACAACAACAGCAACCATTCCTTTCATGGCTGTGACCTTTTGGAAGCAGATAGCCAGACCTGTCTCCTGAGATGCCTCTGGGTGGGTTCAAACCACCTTCAGTTACTAACCCAGAATTTAACCATTTGTACCCCAGGAACTACCATCCCCAATTTTCAGATAATGGAACTGAGGTTAAGTCAAGTCAGAGAGCTGAAAAGTGGTAAAACTAGCTACAAACCCTACTCAGTCCCCTTTTAGTACATATCAAAGGGCAATGTGCTTACACGCCCATAGCCCATCTTTTCCCATTAGACTCTAAGCCGAATGAGAGTGGTGACCATATCCTATGTACCTTAGTATTCCCAGTGCCTAGAGTATCCTGCTTGGTGCTGTCCATTATCATGCTGTCATGGCCTTCTTGACCTTATCTTGTTAGTTTCATATCCCCAGAAGCAGACCCTAAGATATGGATTTGGGTACAAATAATTTATTTTGGAGATAATCTCAGGAAATCCTGGCCGAAGATGGGGAAATGTGTCAGGGAAGGGAAGAAACCTATTTTATTTTATTAAATGTACGTTGTTCCCCCTGTGGGCTACTGGAGCTCAATGCCAATGGTGAACTCTAGGAGACAGTGTAGAGCATGTGACTTAGAATTATCCTACTCGAGGGGCAAAGGAACTGGGGTATTTATATACCAATTCTCATCTGACAGTGATTGAGGGCTGCACCCACACACCGGATGTGTGTGTGTTAATTCACTGGCACTTCTAGCCTGCCATGTGCCTGGACAGAGAAGGTTTCAGTGGCCAGAGAAAATCCTCCAGAAAAGATAGGAAATGCTGGCAGGCAGCTGGAAGTCAGATCTGTCCATTGAAATGGCAAAACCTGAGTAAATAGGGGTCAGGCCCAGACAGTAATCGGTTCACTTGCAGAGTCTAGATGAGGGCATATAAAAATCGGGGTTGGGTCATGCTTTTCTACAAGGGAAAATCAGAATTCGGGGAGGCATGCAGAGTTTTAAAATGTACTTAATATATTTAGGAACAAATTCTTTCTGTTTTTATCTCTTGGGTTGGCAAGTATATATAGAAAATAGTAATTTTAAAGAAAGTTGGGGAGAAAAGCACAACAGTGGGGCAGATGAGAAGGAGCTCTGGTGGCACTGTGTTTAAAGCATTGGGCTGCTAACCAAAAGGTTGGCGGTTTGAACCCACC
>NW_006922299.1:619106-625227 GCF_000298275.1 Orycteropus afer afer | reverse complement strand
GGTACAGATCCCTCAACCGGAAATTAAAGTTGAAATTGAAATCTCCATTTCATTTACATCTTTAGTGCCACTTTGAGAGTTGATCTCGGCAGGGAGAAAATGACCTTTGGGAATATGCAGATGTGTTTAGCAGAAAGACTCCGGTTTCTTAAATGCATTCTCAGCAAAATTAAATGGGTTTGCCATGTTCTACTCCAACTCAGTTATGCTTCATGAAATTGAGAATTTTCCAATAAACTGCACTTTAGACATCATTAAAGATTGTCAAGTGATAATTTCTAAGTAAAATAAAATAGGAGAAGTACAAAGCAAGCCACTAAAATCAGCTCTTCATCATTAATTTACCCTTCCTAATGGAAATGACTGACTCACTCTTGTGTTGAATTCCATTTGGGGTAGGAAGATTTTTTATGCTAATCTAAGAATTCATTCTTCAAACGTAATATATGTTGAAGGTCTTAGTTTAAACCCAAACTGTGATTAAACTATCTCTGGGGAAGTAGTGGACACCTGGAAGGAATTTATACCTAGAAACTGATTTGCATAGACACTTTGACTGAAGGAAGAGGAAGTTTGCTCCAACCCATGTGAAGAGCCAAAAATCCTTTGTATGTGATCGCTGATGTGGCCTCACACACTCTTGTCTGAATGAGAGAGATGGACTACCAAGAAGAAGCTGAGGAACTTATTTTCATGAGAAATTCTGAATAAACAGGTCACAGGCATCATTCTACTGCAACACTGCTGAGAACAGTGAATGACGTCTTCAGAAAACACAGTGTCACTTTGGTACCTGAAGAGCTCACAACTCTGGGGCATCTGGGATACCAATACTCTCTCAGAGGCAATGGGGGTGGTGACAAGCAGCATCAAGTAGCAGAAACTCTTCAGAAATCCAAGAGGAAGAAGATGGCAGCGTTTCTCATGGGCAATGGGAAAGGGATTTTGCAAAACCAGTGAAATCTAGACTTTTCTTTTAGTAGCTACAGGCTGGAGAAACTTGGGTTAAAAATGAATGAAAACATTACCAGGTTGGACATGTATCAAAGTGTTTTATGCCTTTGCAAATAATAATTACAGGAATCTATAAATGGCTCTTAATTATATGTGCGTGGAAAATGATAAATTCAGATAAAATAAGTGCAACTAATTTTCAGTGTTGTGTCATCTTGACAAATTACATTTGCCAGAGAGCTATTTTAAATATATCTGGTATATGTTCCAGTAAGTGCTGGTTAATGGGAAAAATCCTGGGTAGGGGATCAGGAGAACTAAATTCTGGTGTCCTAATTGGGCCAAGCTTTGTGATCTTAGGCAAATTTTGCATGAGTGGTTAAATGATAGGCCAAAATTCTTCACCCCATCCCCAGTGCATACCCTCGGTAGGGCCTCATTGTGGTCGGAGTGTATTTCTTTGATCTTTCACTTTGGGATTGACCATATGACTTACTTTGTGGGTAAAAGTGACAGTGTTTCAATTCCAAGGCTAGGCCTTAAGAGATCTTGTGCATTCCCACTTGCTCTCGTGCCCCCACCATTGCCGTAAGAAAAACTACTCCAATTGGCCCATCTGTCCAAGGAAGATGAGTCATGTAGAGCTAATCCATGGACCTAAAATGTGAAACAGCACTGCCTTAGTCACAAAGCCAGACCCCAGCTAGCCCAGAGATCCATTCCCTAAATACATGCTTATTGTTGTAAGCTTCTAAGACTCTGTGGCTATTTGTTATGCAGCAACAGCTGCCTGATCCACCTTGCTATCTTTCTGAATCGAAGTTTCCTCATCTGTCAAGTGAATAGGTTTACTATATAATCTCAGATCTCTTCTGGCTTTAGCTTTCTTTTTTCCTAAAACAGAATCCTCATCATTTATATGCAGCTGAATAGTTTTCTTTGTCTGTTTTTGTACTCCTAAAGCATACTGATATCATAGTGGATAAAGAAAGTATGGATTCCTTGGCTGCTAATGTCAATTCTGGCTTTAACAATACTCTCTGGGCAGCAGAAGGTCTTTCAACCAAAGCTGGAGAGCCCCATGAAAAATGCCTCATATTAACAGTATACACTTAATTTCTGGCCTTCAAAGAAAAGAACAAGCCCCTTATTTCTTTATTGACTGAAAACAAGTATGTCTCCTGGGCACATGGGTTGAAAGGAAGATAATCATTTCCTAGGCTCTTAGGCAGCACAAATCTAGGAAAAAGTGTTCAATCAAGGTTTGGAACAGCATTTATTAAGATATCTCAGTACTCCTTTTTTTTTTTTTTTTTTTTAATAACAGCTCATTGACTTTATCATGTGATATCCTCACATAGCAAAATACAAGTATTCAACCTCTTTCAATAAGGAAAGTTAACTCATTCCTTTTTTTTCCCCTTTTCTTTGCTGCATTAGAAGAAACACAAAAGTCAACATTACCACCAGCACCACCACTGCACAGGTGGAATGCAAACATAGCCCCTCTCCTGCTGGAGCTGAATCCTGCAAGCCAATGAGTTTTAAGTTACTAAGGATCTGGGTTCTGGTTTCCATGGGGCATCAGGGTGTGGTCAGAACCCTGGAAGGACTCGGGGAAGTTGGTGCAAACTAGGGGTATGGTAGGCTGAAGGACATCCCTGAAGGACATCAGGTCCTGACCCATGGAACCTATGAATGTTACCTTATATGGAAATAGAGTCTTTGCAGATACGATGAAGTTAAGGATCTTAGATGGAAAGATGATCCTGACTTATCAGGGTGGGCCCTAAATGTAATGACATGTATCTTTATAAGAGGGAGGCAGAGGGAGATTTGACAGACAGAAGAGAAGAAGGCAATATGACCACGGAGCCAGAGATCTGAGTGATACAGCCACAAGCTAAGGAATGCTGGCAGCCATCAGAAGTTTCATTGGAGTTGGGGCATCCCATCATGGGCTCCCAGAGTCATTTGACCCTCTAGACTACATGAAGGAAAGAACTCCCACCAGCAGCATTGCGTTTTGACTGTTCAGGGCCCAGCCTGTCTCAAGGTGAACACTTACCACTCTGTGGACACCTCCCAACACTGATCTAGGACACCCATAACCCAAACTACCTAACGTGATATTAGTGAAGGGTTCCTATAAACCTCCGGAGGGGCTTCACTGAACATGTTCCAGATCCCCAAGTCCAGAGAATGCTTAATGACATCAATCAGTCTTACAAGAACTTAGACTCCAGGAGTCTATGCTGTTTGCAGTTCACCACAAGGACAGACCTCTCCAATAAGGTAAGTGCCATCATTGAATTGCCAGGCTGAATGGAAGAGAGGCAAATATGAAGCCATTTTCTTTAATTCCCAACACCTCTTTTAACCCTCCTCTGTCTCATCCATTCCCCATCACTTTAAGCTATTAGAAGACTGGTCCAATCTACAACACCACTCTCCTCTCTTCTGCCCAGTCAGAAAGGATCTGCAGCCGAGGGAGTGTGTGGTCCAGTCTTTTCTTGTTCTCTCCTTATTTTGCTTTGGGAAGTTGGGAGGGTAGAAGAAAGAGAGGGACAAAAGTCTCACCACCACATTGGCTGTGTGATATCAGTTCTCTGTTGGTTGTTGTCATTCCCTTGACTGGTTCCATGTGTCCACTTTTCAGAGGCCCTTTTAAGACTTTCCCACTCTGTGGTTCCACTCAGCCTCTTAAACTACCAACTCCCTCAGCTTCACACCCCACCACATCTGACTGTTAGGGTCCTATTCCCAGGAGATTGCACTCTTGGCAAAACATCTTCTGCCCAGCTACGTTCAGAGTTGTCAAAATGTTTTCTGTGCTCAAAATTGATATTTGTTCTAAATGC
This sequence comes from Orycteropus afer afer, assembly GCF_000298275.1. Taxonomy (NCBI): domain Eukaryota; kingdom Metazoa; phylum Chordata; class Mammalia; order Tubulidentata; family Orycteropodidae; genus Orycteropus; species Orycteropus afer. The sequence goes on along the minus strand of NW_006922299.1, from coordinate 621,412 downwards.
TCTGTTTTAATTATCTATTGATATGTAACAAGTTAGCCCCAAACTCAGAGGCTGAGAACAATAGTAAATAGCTTCAGTGTGTCAGGAATTTAAAAGTGGCTCTGGTTCAGGGTCTCTTATGAGGTTGCAGTCAAGGTATCATTCAGGGCTGTGGTCATCTCAAGGCTTGGCAAGGTGTTTTAGGGTATGGCACTGAAGGAGGCTTTGAGGTTTTTTGTAAGCCCACTCAAGCAGTCACATGGCAAAGAACAGAGGGTGCCTGACAATGGCCATGTGGGTGTGCCATCTTGGTGGTGGGTTCCCCAGGCCCAATGATGAAATCACAGGCTGCTTCAAAGTGAATCACCCCTTCCAATCAGCCCCTGGCCTCTTATCTCTCCAACTCTTCTTTTCCCTGATCAGATCAAGAGGCAGATCCTAAGGTCTGCTGCCCACGCAGATGTCATGCTGGGGAATCAGACAGTGGTTTCCCCTCCTTGGAGATACTCTAATCTCTAGGAATTATTTCATTGCTCTCCTCCCAACATTTCATATGGTTTCCCATGTGGAGGAGAGAAAAATAATTTTCCAGATAGTTCTAAAGTCGTATTTTCTAGAACAAGATTGACAATATAAGCATTCACATTCTTCAATGAGTAGAGCTTTCAATGTGAAGAAGATTCAATGTGGAGATCCATTACCCATGTCCTAGCCTACAAACACTCAGGAGGGTTGGTCTAATTTGGGTTTATTCCATTGTCCCAGGGACTCTAACCGTGTCCAGAAGCTAGTTCCATTCTGCATGGTTTGTTCAAGGAAGATTCAGAGTTCAGCCTGATCTTTATCTCTTTAATTGTTTGTAATCACAGAGTCCTGAGGTTGTCCTCAAATCTGGCAGTCTACTTAATAATCACTCCTCCTCAGCTTCTAAGCTCTTCTAAGGAAGAAAGTGATCAGTGCCTAGCTGACTCAGCTACTGTGTTATGGATTTATTATCTTAGCCTTTTCTACATGTTCCAATAAACCTCAGGTGCAGAGAAGACTTGTCAAGGTTTAGAGAGAAACCCCTATAAGCTATGAGTTATCAATAATATTCTATTGAATTCACTTTTTCCTTTTTTTTCTGTTCAAACCCACCAGCCACTCCTCAGAAGGAAGATGGGGCAATCTACTTCCATAGTGATACTGCCTCGGAAATCCAAGGAGGGGTCGCTATGAGTCAGATCCGACTTGACAGCAGTGAGTTTGGCTTTTTTTTTTGGGGGGGGGGGGTTAAAAGTCCTAATGGATTTTTGCAGAATTCACAGTGTCACCCAGCTAGAGCTGTTTCCAGTGGCTGGCGGGAAGTTCTCAATTAGATAGCAATTAGTTGGTGTTCTTTTTTGCAAATTCAACAAGTGTATCACACAAAAGGGGAACACGCCACATCAGCCCACCCCACACATGCAGTTCTTCTAAGAAGGTATATGTGTCTGTGTGTGTTTTCTTGGCCAAACTTATTTTTTTCTGCCCACTCCCTTTTAGTTGTGCACTTGCAATTTGGTCTCATGCTCTAATAACTCAGTTTCGCTTAATCTGATTATACTTGCCTGAAAATGAAAAGCAGTGCTTACTTATATGATGTATGGAAGGATTTGTAAGGGGAATGTGTTAAATCTTCTAGAAGACTATAAGAGTTCTCAGCCTTGGCACTGCTGATATTTGGTACAGGATCATTTTATGCTGTGGGAGCTGTCCTGTGTATTGTAGAGTGTTGAGCCAATAGCATCACCATCCCCAAATGGGACAACCAAAAATGTCTGTAGACATTGCCAAATGTCCCCGAGTTGGGGTTGGGGTGAGAAACAATAGTTTAAATTGTAAATCCATTTTGAAAAGATGCTTAGAGCAGTTGGAGAGAGATTGTGATGAAAATGCGTATTAGAAAATGTGGTAGCCAGCCTCCAAAATGGCTCCCAATGATCCCCGACTCTTGGTATTTCATGTCCCTACATAGTGCCCTCTCACACTGAATAGAGCTGACCTGAATAACCAATCGGACATGTGGGACTGACAGAATGACATTTTTCTTTTTAATTTTTATTGTGATTTGGGTGAAAGTTTACAGAGTAAATTCATCTTCCATGCAGTAGTTCACATACACTTTATCTTATGACATTGACTGCAATTTCCCACAATGCAACAGATGCCCTCCTATTTCCTCCTCATAGTTACCTCTTCCCTGTGTCCTTCCCTCCATGCACTCCTGCACCCCAAGCTGTCTCCCTGTGCATGTACAGCCCTTCTATTCTCCCATGATTGATCTCTTCAAGGAGTGTGTCTACCTA
>NW_006922299.1:600722-611171 GCF_000298275.1 Orycteropus afer afer | reverse complement strand
ATCGTTGCATCTAGATGGCTGCTTGCTAGCCTTTAAGATCCCAGTCTCTACTCACCAAAGTAGGAGGTGGAACAATGTTTTGTGTAGTATGTTATGTCAACTGAGCTTGATGTCCCCTGCAACTACGGTCCCGAGCCCACAGGTTCAACTACTCAGTCCCTCTGGGCACCTGGCTGTGACCAAGAAATGACTACAGCCTTGAGGGACTGACAGAATGACTTTTGAAGGTAGATCATAACATTCTTAGATTACTTGCTCTGGGGAAAAAAAAAAAAGCTTCCATGTCATGAGGACACTCAGCAGTCTATGGAGCGGTCCACATGGCAAGAGCTATATGAGAGCACCATCTTGGGAAAACATCTTAAAAGCCATCTTGGAATCCTCCATCACCTTCAAATCCTTGAGATGACCACAGCCCTAGATGGCATCTTGACTATAACTTCATGAATGAGCCTGAGTCAGAAGTACCCACCAAGCCACTCCTCACTTCTTGACACATTAAAACAATTTATCATTTATTATTGTTTGTTGTTGTTTTGAGCCTCTAAATTTTGAGTCCCTAAATAGAAACTTGACTGTCTTGTCATGCAGCAATAGATAACTTATACAGGCAATTTAGAATACATATCAACTTTGAGTAAAGAAAATATTTCCAGTAGGACTGCCTTCTACTGTTTCAAAATTACCATGAGATTTGTTGTTGTTGCTTTTAACCAGAGAAACATTCTTTGACCTAGTTAAACAAAAGTTTATAGACTAGAGTCCTATTGACAATAGTATATGTAACAGATGAAGGAAAAAAAGCAGGTCAAATAATAAAGTCAGAGTTTGTGGTAGGAAGAGGTAGAAAGGCTCCTTTGGCTAAATTTAGGGAGAGGCTTAATTACTGAATTAATGAGATTAAGCAAACAAATATCTAATTTAATAGATTAAAAAAACTTGCTTTATCTTTGCAAATTTTGGCTTTTTATTTATTAATAATAATTATTAATAAATTGAGTTCCATCTAGACTCTCATTACAATATTAGTCCTCATTTGAAATTTTAAAATAGCCAGTTTATTTTATGAGACATGTAGAAGTCTCTGGGTGGCACAAATGGTTAAGTGTTTGACTACTAACTGAAAGGTTGGCAGTTCAAACCTATGTAAAGGCACCTTGGTACCAAGGTCTGGTGATCTGCTTCCCAAAGATCAGAGCCTTGACAGCCCTATAAAGTGCAGTTGTGCTCTGTAATGCCTCGGGTGCCCATGAAGCAGAATCAACTCCACAGCAACTTTTTTCTTTTATAACACATGCAGTTTAATCATACAATTGCCAGAGTATTTGTCCATTGCTTAGAAGACAAAAAAAAAAAAAAAGTCCTAGTGTATCAACTGGCATTTTCTCACAGCAATCTGAGGAATAAGATTTCTTTGCATACTAAAGAATTTTCTCAAGCCATTAAAAAAGGATGGTCAATTAATAAATTAAAAATATTGTGATATCTTCATACAGTGGCTACCACTCAGTAATAAAATGGATGAACTATTGATACACACAACATAGACGAATCTGAAAATAACTATGCCGATGAAAGAAAATAGACAAAAAAGAATACGTGCTGTATAATACTATTTATATAAAATTCTAGAAAATGCAAACCAACCTGTAGTATCAGAAAGCAAATGAGTGGTTGCCTGGGAATGGTGGTGGGAGGATTGGGAAGGAGGCATTATAAAGGGGCATGAGAAAAAGTTTTGGAGTGATGGATACATCCATTATCTTAATCGTGGTGATGCTTTCTTCGGTAGACACATATACCAAAACCAATCAACATATAGAGTTTAACTATGTGGAGTTTATTAAATGTTAGTTTTATCTCAAAAAAAGAGATTTTAGAAGTTATGGAAACAAGCAATATGATCACAAATAAATGGTGGCTTGTTCATACAAACAACAACAACAAAGAAATGGACCATAAGCTATAATAGTTATCCTGTCATCTGAATTGTTCAGTCTTATTTAGCTGTCTGACCAAAAAAGGCTGGACTCGTGAGCTTAAGTTTGCTTCCTGTTTGGCAATTCAATGCTTCTATTCAAATGACAAGGAATTCTGGTGGTACAGGGGTGAAAGCATTTGGTTGCTATCCAAAAGTTCAGCAGTTCAAACCCACCTAGCTCCATGAGATAGATGAGGCAGTCTGCTTCCGTAAAGATTTACAGTCTTGGAAACTAAATTCTTCTCTGTCTTACAGGATGGCTAGGAGTCAGAATTGTCTTGATGGCAGTGGGTGGTGGGTTTTATTCAAAGGATATTGAGGAGCAAGTAGGCCTAATAACTGTTGAGTTCCCAGAATCAAAAAGGCGCCCTTGCCTCAGATCTCAGGGCCTCAGTCAGATTTTCCTTCTACTCTCACTACAATTTCTTAGGAGTGACTCATAAGCTATGGAATAGGATCAGTCTATCTTGCACCTCCATTTTATTGCCCCCTCAAAACAAGGACAAACATCTTTCTCCTGGTTTCATGGATTTTACCACTATTCACACAGAGAAACAGCCAGGAAACAACAAATATGGGGAAGTTATGAACTTTCAGGATTATTATACCAAGTGGTTACAGCCATGGCTTTGTGTTTCCTTTCCCAGTTCTCTTCTGAGATGGTGGCTGAAAACAACTTTAGGGATTTTTCTGTTTTTCTTGTTAAAGACTGGACTTATCAAACCTTCTCCTACTCCTCCTTAGAACTTATTTTTGCAGCTCTCTCCAAAGTCAACAACAATGTTGATTTTTTCCTACATCAAAGACCCTCTTCACAGTCTATAAGGCTGAAGAATCAACCAGGAAAGAATAATTTTGTCACATGGAACCTCTTTGGGTCAGAAGTCTAGTGTCAATAGTGTAGTCAGGAAGGACTGCTTTCTATTGTTTCAATATTACCATGAGATTATGCTTTTGGGATTATGGCTCAGTTAGCTATTGACACACCAATGCTGCATGTGGTAGTTCAGTTTGTGTGTCAACTTGGCTGGGCCTGGGTGAGTGGCTGGGCAGCTGGATATAGTATTCCCTGTAATGAGACTGGTAATCAACTCCTTGGTAGAATCTACTGTGAGCAGCTGAGTAGCTGCCTTAGGGAATGTGGTCTGTTTCCCGTATACAAGGAGAAGCCTTAGGGAGGGGTCTCTAGTTTATGGCACACTTGGACTCTGCATGTAGTTGTGTCATTGTTCAGCAGCCTGCCATGCTCTGCTGACCTTGGGACTTACAATGGACTTAAATCAATGGCCTGCTGTGTGGTTTGGTAACATCAGGACTGTGTCTTTTTACTTGTCAACCTTGGGCTTGGCAGCCTCAGCAGCCAGCAGCTGTCTGAGTGAAGAAATGCCTCTAGCTCCAGTGGGCCAGGAGCAGGAGGCAGAGCTGGACCCCAAGGTTGAGGGGCTTTCACCCAGCCCCTAAAGCCTGGCACTTTGAACTTGGACTTCTAACCTCCAAAACTGTAAGAGAATAAACTCCTGCTTGTTAAGGCCATCCCATTTGTGGTATATTCTTGTCAGAGTGGCACTAGGGAACCAGAACACTGCATAACAAAGGGCCTCAATACCCAGTGACATACAATAACAAACATTTATTTCTCATTCATGCATCCAGGAGTCAGCTAGAGTTTGGTTGATATTGGCTGGGCTTGGGTCTAGGTCATGGGTTCTCTTAAGCTCTGCTCTACACATTCCTCATTCTTCTTGGACCAGTAGACTACTCAAGGCATGCTCTTCTCATGAAGATGGCAGAAGTGCCTAAACTCAGAACTGGCAAATTGTCACTTCCACCTACATCCATCCCACTGGCCAAAGCAAGCTCATGGTCAAGCTCAACATTAATGGGGAAGAGAAGCCTACTCCTCCCATGGAAGCTGAGGATTATAGTAGGAAGGAAGGAATATATACTTAATCATAGTTGAATCTACAGGGTTTTTTTCTTTTCTTTCTGTCTGTTCCTATAAATTTATCATTCTTTTGCTAGTATGAATAAATAGAAACATGACTTACATTTCATAATTTATAAAGTTGATTTCATGTATTACAAGGCTTCACTTTCCATCATTTTCCTGACAGGTGCAATATTTTTTCCTTTGGCTCATCAGATTATTATATTAAAACATTACAGGGCAGAATTGAGGCTTATCCCAGGGAGGAGGTGTAAATTGGGAGTGCATTCAACAATAAATAACATAAAACTCAACTTGCAATTGCTCAAACAAATGAGTGTGTTTTTCTCACATAACAAGAGGTTCAAAGAAAGGCAGTCTTGAAATGGTGATATCATGAAAGACCCTGCTCTTTCTCGTTTTCAGCTCCGTGACTGTTAGTGTCTTTTGTCTTCGTGCTGTCACATAACTGATATAGCTCTATACATCAAGTCTACATGCCAGGAAAAGAGAGAGGGTGGAGGATCATGCCAGCTGACTCAATTCCCCTTATATTCAGAAAGCAAAATTTCCCAGAACTACTCACAGTAGATGGAGCTCTGGTGACGTAGTGGTTAAGGCATTTGGCTGCTAACCCGAGGGTTGGTAGTTTCAATCCACCAGCTGCTCCATGGGAGAAAAATGAGGCAGTTTGCTTCTGTAAGATTTATAGCTTTGGAAACCCTGTGGGGAAGTTTTACTGCCCTATAGGGTTGCAATGAGTTGAATCGACTGGATGGCAGTAAGTTTTACCCACAGTAGATGTTCACTTATATCTCATTAGAAAATACTGTTTAGCTATTACAGACTTTATAGCAGAAAAAGACAAAGGAGAAAGCTGTTAGAGAGGTGTTTTGGAGACAATCTACAGTATCTACCATAGAAGGACAAACGTAATCCCCATACCCATCCATCCCTCCCTCTAAACAATCCTTACCTTTAGCTACTCGCTTGTAAGAAGTACGAAACAGACACCCTATGGATATCCCCAGACAAGATGATACCCTGGGTCTCTGTTTCACTTAGGAATGTGCTCATCTGACCTTTTCATTAGGCTGCAGAGAAATTTATCCTGAATTTTCTGGATTGGTTTTGAAGTTTTAATATTTTCAAGTATTACTATAACTCTTACTGATTTGGAACGTACTAGGCAAGGCTATTTTTTAAGGTTTTGTTCCTTGGGTATGTACTTAACTACTCTGGACTTCAGTTTCATTACATTAAAAAAAAATGGACTTATTAAAAAAAAAAAAACTATCTTGCATGTTGCTGTGAAGATAAGAAACTGTGTTTGAAAAGCACTTTACACTTTGCCTGACATTTAGTAGGTAAGTTGAGTTTTGTCCTGGCAACTGAATGCATTCCTAATTGGCATACTCTATATTTTAAGCCTTACAACTTCCCACAGTGTTTCATGTAATACTCTGATGAACCAAAAGGGTAAAATGAACTTGTCAAAAAATGAATAGACTGTGAAATCTTCTAATGGTTAACTAACATCATTAACATTATTGTTCAGGGGTACTTCAAGCCATTCTGATTGGTCAGGTCATCCTCCTTTAAATGTTTCATAACTTTGCAGATAGTTTCAGAGCACGATAAGGCTGCCGATAATATGTCCAGAGCCTGTACCTAGCATTGCTTTCAGCTGGCAGCTAAGCCAACAGTATCATTATGCACAAGCCTTCAAGGCTAGGCAGAGGCTGTCTTCCTCATTCCCCTCCTAACCCCCTCACCACCAAAGCACCTCTCCACCCCTATTTAAGGCAGGGACAAAGCATTGGGAGAAAGCGGGACAGATTCTGCCCATGCCATGCCTTTCTAGAGATAAAAGCATTTGCTTTACTCTTTTTTTCTTATTCCTGGAATTCCCTGGCTATAACATTTATGCATAGATTATTTTCAATTCACTTCTCTAATTAGGTTTCAGGTCTAACCACTCAACCAAAAAGTTAACTAGATTAAGAATCAATTAAACCATTTAGGCATTCATTATACATGACATTAACCTAGATAGACACATGACCCATTACAAACTCATTGGTAGGTTGTGTGTTCATGTTGAATTTCCCTCATTGCACATACTAGAAGTAATCATAGCTTCTCTCTGCCCTTCTCTACCAAAGATTAATCCCAGTAATTTGGGGGTGAAGGGAAAGCAACCATCAAAATTATAAAAAGAAGTTATTTTTTCCTATTGTTAATATCTAGTGATTATTTTGAATATGAGAAGGTTTTTAACTTTAATAACAGTCCTCGAGTCAATGCTGTCATTTAAAATTTTTCATTGTGCACACATGTCCATGTTTAGATTGACTGTCATAATCCCAATAAATGGGAGTGTGGATACACACATAGGAAGTGGTAGTGGGGATCTTCTAAGTGTCACTAGTATCTAAACAGGAGAGATGACAATGCTGAGACTTTACACTGACCCCGAATTTGCTTAAGTCATTATAGAAGATCAGAGCTGGAAGGTGCCTTGACAATCAACCCCCTATTACACACACAGAGAGCTTGTCCCTGGGTGTTGAAAGGGTTCCGTGCTCTACTTCTAAAGGTTGGTGGTTTGAACCCACCCAGAAGTTCCCCAGAAGAAATGCCTGACAATCTGCTTCCAGAAAGATTACAGCCAAGATAACTAACTCTATGGAGCAGTTCTACTCTGTAACACATGAAGTCACCAAGAGTCAGAATCAACTCAACAGCAACAGGGTTAGTTTATCAGTTTTATTTGTTCAGTGTTTGTTTCTTTAGTGTTTGTGTCTGTGTACTCCATAGGGCAGAGAACCCTTGATATGTGTGAGACACTTATATCAATGGATAAAGTTCATTAATGGAGAACAGAGAAAAATAAATGGAGAAAAGTTTGAAGACATCAAGGATTTCATTTTCCTTGGATCCACAATCAACATCCATGGATGCAGCAGTCAAGAAATCAGATGACATATTGCACTGGGCAAATGTGCTAGAAAAGACCTCTTAATATCTTAAAGAGCAAAGATGTTACTTTGAAGACTAAGGTGTGCCTGACCCAAACCTTGATCTTTTCAGTCACCTCTTATGCATGTAAGAGCTGGACGATGAATAAGAAAGACAAAAGAAGAATGGATGCATTTGAATTGTGGTGTTGGCAAAGAATACTGAAAATACCATGAACTGCCAGAAGAACCAACAGATCCATCCTAGAAGGGCAGCCAGAATGCTCCTTAGAAGTGAGAATGGCCAGACTTTGTCTCACTTACTTTGGTCATGTTATGCAAAAGGACTAGTCCCTGGAGAAGGATATCATGCTTGGTCAGTGAAAGAAGGGAAGGCACTCAATGAAACAGACTGACGCAGTGGCTGCAATGATGGGCTCAAGTACAGCAGGGATTATGAAGATGGGGCACGACCTGGCAATGTTTCATTCTATTGTACATAGGGGTTGCTATGAGTTGGGATCAACTCGACAGCACCTAACAACAACAACAATTATTTCACTACACCACAAAGAATGATCCAGCCCAAATGTCAACAGTTCCAGAGAAGAGAAACACTGGCCAGGAGGCCCTACGACCTGCAGCAGAGGGGCCATATAATTATTGTCCAACCTAGGACACTTTGGAGAGTGAAAGGGGATGCTGTTAGTAGTTATGGCAGGACACTAGGCATGCACAGGTCCTAAGCAAAGCCCATGGTGTCCCCTCCTAAGTGCTGTGTGAATTTGGGCAAGTAATAGCCTCATCTGTAAAATGAGAGGGTGATCAGACTAGCTCTCAGGTACCATTGTGTTCTAGAATTTTAGTTCTAGGGATCAAAGCCTTTAGTGACTCAACTCAACCATACATCTCTCTTTATCCATCACCTCTATCAGCCATAGCCCCTCCAGAATACGCTTTGGTCCTATTCATTTTTCTGTTTCTTTTACTTTCTTAACACAAGCCCTGTAGAAATAATGTTGTTGAACAGAATTCCTTCCAGCAGATTTAAAACTATCCCCCCTTGCCACTACAAAAGGTTGACATGAAAATTTTTCATAACAAACACTTTGGTTGTACTTCTCCTTGGGGAATGTACACATGGTTTGAATTTCCCCTTTTGAATTATTACTACCATGGGCATATCATTTCTCTTCCAACCTGGGACATTTCAGCAAGTGAAAGGGGAGAATATAAATAACTACACCAGAACAATAGGTGTGAACTGGGAGGTACAGTCCCCTAGCCAATTTGGACATTTGAATTCAAATTATCCACTAAAGAGATCTGTGTGGCTGGTAGATACTCTATGTCTACCCCCTTATAATAGCTGTTACCAATATGTCATTTGTGAAGATAAAACACAGCTAGTCCTTTCGCATACCTTGGATAGTATTTGAATCTTTCTTTCATTCTTACAAAGCCCAGAGTTAACCTTTTCCACACTTATTCCCCATTGGACTAGCTGCCCTTTCAAAGTCAGTGGAAAAAGTCCAGGAACCCAGCTCACAATAATGCCACTGAATTATCCCTTGCCTCACCTTGTATTTTTGTACACTACATTCTTTAGCAAACCCATCCAGAGGCTATCCACTCAGAGGTGCCTTGGAAGATAGGCCTGTCAATCTGCTTCTGAAAGATTACAGCCTTGAAAACCCTTTAGAGCAGTTCTACTATGCACCATGGGTCACCACGAGTTGTAATCGATTCAAAGGCAGCTAACCATAACTGAGCCTTTCATGATTCACTTGGGAAGGTTAGGAAAGGGAAGGCTCTGACTCTCATTTTCTCCATCCTTCTGATAAAAATGGTAAAGCATTTCCCTCAAGATTGGGATATTATAAGGTTGGTGACAACAGGCTTCTCACGCATCTATGCATTTACTTATTGATGGATTTCAGTGGAACTTCCAGATTGGCCAATGGAAACCCTATGGATCACAACAGAACATTGTCTGAGATAGTGATGGAAGATGAAGCCCTAGGTTGGAAAGCATTCAAAATACACAGTGTCTGCAACAATGGACTCAAGCATTGATCAATGAATCATGAAGACCACGTATGACCTGGCAACATTTCATTCTTTTGCGTGTGAGGTCATCATGAATCAGAGCTGACTTGGTGATAACTAACAAAACAACAACTTATTGACCTGTTTCCCTCCTCCGAAGTGTCCATGTGAGCTTTATTTACCACTATAGCTCAGGGTCTTGCACAAATCAAGTGATAAATAGATGTTTATTGAATGAAAGATGGATGGATGAACCACAGGGAACTTACACTTGTCCCCATTATGGGTAGAAATTGATGAGCCCACGCTGCTCCCCATTGACAGTCTCGGGACTTAAAAATACTTGAACTAGAAAGTCTCTTTCTTTCCTCTCCTGCCCTTACCTGCTTGACCAAATTGTCAGCCCTTGCACAAGCCCTGTAGCATTCCAGTGCTTCCCTGCTTATGTGAGGCAAAGAAATCACTTTGACAAAAGGCCATAGGCAACAGGAATCAAAATGAAAGAAATGCTGCACTCCTTCACGCAGGATTACAATAGCACAATCACAATTATCACTGAAAGTATTTCAGTTACCCAAAGGACTTGAAAGCAGTGACAAATTAAATACCATCAACAGATGAATGGATAAACAAAATGTGGTACATACATACAACAGACTGCTACTCAGCTAGGAGGAGAAATGAAGTCTTAATACATGTTACAGTATGGATGGAACTTGAAGAGAATATGCTGAGTGAAATAAGCTAATCACAAAAAGACACATATTGTATGACCTCACTTATATAAAAAGACAAGAAAAGGCAAATGTATACAGACCAAGGTTTATTAGTGCTTACCAGGGACAGGAGGGAGAGGGGAAAGGGGAGTTAACAGTGATGGAAAAATTGTGTTGATTAAGGGTAAGGTAGTGCAGTCAATTATTTTAATTGCTGTCAATAACTTGTATGCCTATAAAAAGTTGAATTGGCAAATGTTGTATGATTAATAGATTTACAACAATGACACAAAAAAAGTAGTTGCTGAGGCTACTTATGTACAACCAAACACCTAATGGGATTTGGTTCCTTGGTTTGGAGGTTTAGGGCCATGGTTTCATGGGACAACACAGTTAATAGTCCTCACATGCTTTCTCATAAATCTCACTATAGCTTTAAATTACTTTAAAATGATTTGCAGATAATCCTGAATCAAAAGTCACCTCAAATGTGATCGATGCTCCCTGTTGTTTGATAATCCTGTTAGCTTCCGGTAGCCCGGTAGCTTTTCAGGTTGACTTTAGCTAGTAACACTGATAATCTCTTTGATTTCCTTAGGGACACGCCCAGAGGAAATGAACTCGTAGAATGAAAAACAGGGTGGCCAGCATGTGCAACAACTGGAATGCTCATGTATGACTTGTGAGGATGTAAAATGGTACAATTGCATTGGAATACTATTTGACACTTGACTGCTAACCAGAAGGCTGGCGGTTCAAACCCACCAGCCACTCCTCGGAAGGAAGGTTGGGCAATCCTACTTCCGTAGTGATACT
>NW_006922299.1:598281-600387 GCF_000298275.1 Orycteropus afer afer | reverse complement strand
AAGGCACTTGACTGCTAACCAGAAGGCTGGTGGTTCAAACCCACCAGCCACTCCTCGGAAGGAAGATTGGGCAATCTACTTCCGTAGTGATACTGCCTTAGAAACCCAAGGAGGGGTCGCTATGAGTCGGTCCGACTCGATGGCAAACAACAACAACAACAAAGGTATTTACCCAAGAGAAATAAAATGATATGTCCACCTAAAGGTTATGCAACTCAGTGCACTGCCGTCGAGTCAGATCCGACTCATAGTGACCCCTCCTTGGGTTTCCAAGGCAGTATCACTATGGAAGTAGATTGCTCAACCTTCCTTCTACAAGAATATTTATTCTACTTTATTCATAATTGCCAACAAATCAAATGGCCATCAACAAGAGAATGGACAAATTGTGGTGTATGTACACAATGAAATACAACTGAGCAATAAAACACAGTGAACCTCTAATGCATGCAACGATATGGAGGAATCTCAAAAACATGTCAAATGAACAAAGCCAGATATAAATGAGTACATACTAGGGAAGAAATAAGACGGTGTCCTAGAGACACACTGTGACCAGTCCCTCTATAACAGAGACCTGAGAAACCAGAAACAGTTGCTAATCCTGGAACTCTGAGCATTGAATGAAAGACTAAAGAATTAGCAAATATAAAATAAAAGACAGAAAATAGGGAAACAGAAACGTCAATCTGTAAACATTAACTACTAAAAAGCAAAAAGAGGGACTAAATGGTATAGTGCTAAGGCATTTGACTACTAAACAGAAGGCTGGCAGTTCAAATCCACCAGCCACTCCTCAGAAGGAAGACTGGGCAATCTATTCCTGTAGTGATACCACCTTTGAAACCCAAGGAGGGGTTGCTATGAGTTGGACTCAACTCAACAGCAGTGAGTTTAGTTTTTAGAGACTTCAAAATAGAAGGCAAGTCAAGATGACATCAAGATAGAATGGACTGTTTTAAACTTAGAGAGATAAAAATAAATTACAGAGCAATCACAAAGAAAATTAATAAACCTTCTAAACAGAATAAGAAAGAAGAAAATCATAAGAACTCAGTAAATAAAAAATCAACAGCAATAAAGAAAATGAAAAGAAAATCTGATAACCAAAGAAATTCAGCAAAAAAATACAAAACAAAGAAATAATCAACACCACAATAAAAAACACAACAGAGTGACAGCAGTAAATTCATACCTGTCAATAATTATACTGAAGGTAAATAGATTAAATGCACCAGTTGAGAGAGAGAGAGGCAGAGTGAATAGGAAAACATGACCCATCAATATATTGTCTATAAGAGATTCATCTTAGACACAAAAATAAAAATAAAATAAAAATCAAAGGCTGGAAAAAAATATATTAAGCAAATAGCAACCAAAAAAGAGCAAAAGTGGCCATATTAATTTCTGATAAAATGGACTTCAAGGCAAAAATCAACATAAGGGACAAAGATGGGCATTATATAATGAGTAAAGAGTCCAATCCAGCAAGAGTAAATACCAAAATAAACATCTATACATCCAATGAAAGAGCCCCTAAATATAAATCTAACATTAACAGAAGAAAAAGGAGAAATATCTCCACAATAATAGCAGGAGACTTCAACACATCACTTTCGATGAGGGACAGAACAAACAGAAAGAAACTCAACAAAGATACAGAAGATCTCAATAACATAAGCAACCAACTGGATCTCGTAGAAATATACAGAATAATCCACCCAATAAAAATGCAATACACATTCTTTTCCAGTGCACATGGATTATTCTCCAGATTAGACCATATGTTATGGCACCAAGCAAGCCTCTATAAATTTAAAAACATTGAAATGATACAAAGCATCTTCCTAGATCATAATGCTACAAAATTAGAAATCAATAACAGAAAGAACAGGGAAAAAATAAAATACATGGAAATTGAATAAAAGCCTGCTTAAAAACTACTGGGTAACAGAAGAAATGAAAGTGAAATAAAAGAATTCCTAGTGTCAAACAAGAATGAAAACACAACATACCAAAACCTTTGGGACACAGCAAAAGCAGTTCTCAGAGGTCAATTTGTACAATTAAAAATATACATCAAAAAAGAAGAAAGAACCAAAATCA
>NW_006922299.1:596613-598128 GCF_000298275.1 Orycteropus afer afer | reverse complement strand
AAGTTGGTTCTTCGAACAGATTAACAAAACTGACAAAACACTGGCTAACTTAAAGGAAAAGAAAGAGAAGATGCAAATAATATGAATAAGAAATGAAATGAGTGATGTCACAACAAAATCAACCAAAATAAAAAGGATAATAACAGAATATTATGAAGAACTGATTGTGAGGATTGCACAGGATTGGGTAGTATTTTGCTCTGTTATACATAAGGTTGCTATGAGTCAGAAATGACTTGATGGCACCTAACAACATGAGGAACTGTATTCCAACAAATTTGAAAACCTAGAAGAAATGGACAAATTTCTAGAAACATATGACCTACCCAAACTAACACAGACTGGGGTAGAAATTTTGAACAGACCCATAACAAAAGAAGAAATTGAACAGGTCATTAAAAAAAAATCTTTCAACAAAAACACGTGCTGCTCCAGATGACTTTACTGGAAAATTCTGCCAAACATCCAGAGAAGAGCTAACACCATTTCTTCTCAAACTATTCCAGAACATAGAAAAGGATAGAATACTCCTGAACTCATTTTATGAAGCAAGCATAACCCAGATACCAAAGCCAGGCGAACATATGACTAAAAAACAAAATTACAGACCAATATCCCTCATGAACATAGGCACAAAAATTTTCAACAAAATCTTAGCAAATAAAATCAAACACCATATCAAAAAAAAAAAAAAATCATGACCAGGTAAGATTTATACCAAGTATACAAGGATAGTACATCAGAAAAACACATAACACACTACATAAATTTTAAAAAAGGAAAAGAACCACATGATCATATCAATATCAATCAATGCATTAAAAGTATTTCATAAAATGCAACACTAATTCCTGATAAAAACTTCAGCAAAATAGGAATAGAAGAGAAATTCCTCAACATAATAAAGGGCATATATACAGAACCAGTGGCCATTATTAATCTCAACAAAGAGAGACTGAAAGCATTCCCCTTGTGAACAAGAAGTAGACAAGGATGCCCTCTGTCATGCCTATTCAACATTGTGTTGGAAGCCCTAGCCAGAACAATAAAGCAAGAAAAGGAAAAAAAAAAAAAAGGCATTCAGATTGGTAAGGAAGAAGTAAAACTGTCTCTGTATGCAAGTGATATGATCCTATACATAGAAAAACCAAGAGATTTAGCAAGAAAACTAAAAAAAAAAAAAAGGCATTCAGATTGGTAAGAAAAAGTAAAACTATCTCTATTAGCAGATGATATGATCCCAGAGATAGATAATTGCAGAGAATTCAACAAGAAAGCTACTGGAGCTAATAGAAAAAAAATTATCAGATTCTTCTGCATCAACAAAGAAAACTCTGAAAAAGAAATAAGGAAAACAACATCATTTACAATAGCTACGAAAAAGATAGAACACTTAGGAATAAACCTAACCAGGGTTACAAAGACTTATACAAAGAAAACGATAAAACTCTATTGTAAGAAACCAAAAGAAACCTACATAAATGGAAGAACATACCACGCTCATGGATAGGAAGA
>NW_006922299.1:586327-596513 GCF_000298275.1 Orycteropus afer afer | reverse complement strand
AAAAAAAAAAAAAAAAAAGATTTCTAAGGCTGTAAATCTTTACAGATGCATACTGTCTTCTCTGTCTCTCGTGGAACAGCTGATGGGACAAATTTAGGAGCCTTAAGTTATGGCATAAATAGTCTATCAAACATAACCCAAAATGCACAAATAGCTGAAGATAAGCTAGATGACTGGGACATCCTAAAATTAAACATTTATGCACATCAAAAGACTTCACCAAAAGAGTAAAAAGAAACACTATAGACTGGGGAAAAAAACAATCCATTTAAAAAAAAAAGAGCAGAAAGCATGAACAGACACTTCACCGAAGAAGACATTCAGGTAGCCAATAAACACATAATGAAATGCTCATGATTATCAGCCATTGTTGTTGTGTGGTTGGTCCCGTCGAGTTGGCTCTGACTTATAGTGACCTTATGTCCAACAGAAGGTCCTACGCCAGCCTCACAATCTCTGCTATGGTTGAGCCCATTGTTGCAGCCACTGTGTCAGTCCATCTCATTGAGTGTCTTCCCCTTTTTCACTGACCTTCCACTTTACCAAGCATGATATCCTTCTCCAGGGAATGGTCCCTTCTGACACCATGACCAAAGTAGGCTAACAAAGTCTGGCCATTTTCGCTTCCAAGAAGCCTTCAGGCTGCACTTCTTCCAGGACAGATTTGTGCATTCCTCTGGAAGTCCATGGTACTTTCACTATTCTTCACCAACACCACAACTCAAAAGCATCAATATCTCTTCAGTCTTCCTTATTCATCATCCAGCTTTCACATGCACATGAAGTGATTGAAAATATCATGGCACACCTTAGCCTTCAAAGAGACATCTTTGCTCTTCAGCACTTTAAAGAGGACTTTTCCAGCAGATTTGCCCACTGCAATATGACATCTGATTTATTGCCTGCTGCTTCCATGGGTGTTGATTGTGTATCCAAATAAAATGAAATCCCTGGCAACTTCAATTTTTTTCTCAATTAATTGTGCTGTTGCTTATTGGTCCAGTTGTGAGGATTTTTGTTTTCTTTATGTTGTGGTGTAATACATACTGAAAACTGTAATCTTTGATCTTCATCAGTATGTGCTTCCAGTCATCTTCACTTTCAGCAAGCAAGGTTTTGTTGGCTACATATGGCAGGTTGTTAATGAGTCTTCCTCCAATCCTGATGCCACATTCTTCTTCATATAGTCCATCTTCTCAGATTATTTGCTCAGCATACTGATTGAATAAGTATGGTGAACGGATACAACCCTGACACACACCTTTCCTAATTTTAAACCATGCAGTATCCCCTTGTTCTGTTTGAACAACAGCCTCTTGGTCTATGTACAGGTTCCTCATGATCACAAATAAGCGTCCTGGAGTTCCCACTCTTCTGAATATTATTCATAGTTTGCTATGATCCACATAGTCCAATGCATTTGCTAAAATAAATAAAACACAAATAAACATCTTTCTGGTATTCTTTGCTTTCAGCCAAGATCCATCTGACATCAGCAATGACATCCCTCATTCCACATCCTCTTCTAAATCCAGCTTGCATTTCTGAAAGTTCCCTGTCAATAGACTACTACAACTGTTTTTGAATTATCTTTAAAAAAAAATAACTTGTGTGTGATACTAATGATATTGTTCAAAGATTTCCACATTCTGTTGGATCACCATTCTTTGGAATGGGCACAAATATGGATCTCTTCCAGTCAGATGACCAGGTAGTTATCTTCTTACTTTCTTGGCATAAAGGAAAGAGCTCCTCCAGCATGGCATCTGTTTGTTGAAACATCTCAGTGGGTATTCTATCAATTCCTAGAGCCTTGATTTTTGCCAATTCCTTATCAACCATTAGACCAAAAAACCAAACTCACTGCCATCAAGTCGATTTCAACTCACAGTAACTCTCATTGGGTTTCTGAGGTGGAAAATCTTTACAGAAGTAGATTGCCTGATCTTCCTTCCAAGAAGTGGCTGGTGGGTTTGAACCACCAAACTTCTGGTTAGCAGTCAAATGCCTTAGGCACTGTGCCACCACAGCGCCTTAAAGTCTAATGGCTCTATTAGCCATTAGAGAGATACAAATCAAAACAACAATGAGATATCATCTTTTGTTGGTGTTAGGTGCCATCAAGTCAGCTCTGACTCATAGTGACCCATGTACAACAGAATAAAACACTGCCCAGTCTTACACCAGCCTCACAATCTTTGCTACACCTGAGCCCATTGTTGCAGCCACTGTGTCAATCATCAGTTGAGGGCCTTCCCCGTTTTCAATGATCCTCCACTTTACCAAGCATGATATCTTTCTCCAGGGAATGGTCCCTTCTGACAACATGACCAAAGCAGGTGAGATGAAGTCTAGCCATTCTCACTTCCAAGGAGCATCCTAGCTGCACTTCTTCCAGGACAGTTTTGTTCATTCTTCTGGTGGTCCTTGTTACATTCAACATTCTTTACCAACACCACAACTGAAAAGATAATCATCTTACCCCAACAATAATAGCAAAGTTCAATGAGGCAGAAAACAAAAAATGCTAGCAAGGGTATTGAGAGATTGGCAATCAGACACTGCTGATGGGACTCTAAAATGATTCGACCACTGTGGAAAATGAAATGGTGCTTCCTTGAAAGTTAGAAATTCAAATACCATTTGTTCCAGCAATCCCACTAGATATATGTCTTAGAGAAATAAGAGCTGGGACATGAATAGATATATGCACACCCGTGTTCATTGCAGCATTATTCACAATAGCAAAAAGATGGAAATAACCTAAGGGCCCATAAATGGATGAATGGGTAAACAAACTATGGTATGTACACACAATGTAGTACTATATAACTTTAAAGAATAATGAAGAATCTGGGAAACACCTCATGTGAATGAACCTGGAGGACATTATGCTGAGTGAAGTAACTCAATCAGAAAAAGACAAATACTGTATGAAACCACTATTGTAAAAAGGCAAGGAAAGGTTTACTTTTAGAAATACTCTTTGATGGTTACCAGAGATGGGAGGAGGGGAGGGAAAACAACTAACTAGGTGAGCGACACATATTAATTTGGGTGAAAGGAAAGCAATACACAAAAAATGGGTGACCAGCACAATACCACTAAGGCAAAGGATGACATTGAAAGGTGCACAAGAGTTACACAGCAACAGTAAATACTGTTACCTACACAATCATGCAATGTCAGTAATAACAAACAGTAAACTATGAGTGGATACATAGGTAGACATGTAAGTTGGACAGATATGGGTAGGTGAATGAGACTACATCCATAACCATATATAGGACTAAACCAAAAAAACAAACCAAACTTCAAACTCACTGCCCTCGAGTCATTTCTGACTCATAGTGACCCCTCCTTGGGTTTCCAAGGTGGCCAGAAGTCTGGCAGTTCAAACCCACCAGCCACTCCTCCAGAAGGAAGGTTGGGCAATCTACTTCCATAGTGATATCACCTTGGAAACCGAAGGAGAGGTCGCTATGGGTCAGGTCTGACTCGATAGCATATAACAACAACAAATCTCTACAGAGGTAGATTGTCCAGTCTTCCTTCTGAGGAGTGGCTGTTGGGTCTGAACTGCCAGCCTTCTGGTTAGTAGTCAAATGCCTTAGGCACTACGCCACCAGAGCTCTCATATATAGGACTAGTAGAGGATATTTCTACATACATATTTGTATGTGCTGTAAATATATCCATGTAGAGCTAACAGGAGGCAAAGTTATGAAAACTTCTTAGTCATAATCAAATACTTTGTAGGAATGAGTCACTGGACTTGGGGGCTTAGGACCACAATCTGTGGGACAGCTAAGTCAATTGGCATAAAATAGTTCACAAAGACAATGTTCCATAAGTGGTGAGTAGTGACTGGGGTCTTAAAAGTGAGCAAGCAGCTTTCAAAGAAGCAAATATTGGTCTCTCCCTGTCCAGAGGGAAGAAGCATAAAGGAAATCAAAGACTCAAGGAAATAATTAGTCCAAAAGAATAATGGACCACGTGAATCACAGCTTCCACTACCCTGAGACCAGAAGAACTAGATGGTGCCCAGCTATCACTATCAACCACTCTGATTGGGTACACAGAAGGTCCCAGACAGAATGGGAGAAAAATTTAGAAGAAAATTCAAAAACAAAAATGACCAGACTTACTGGTCTGACAGAGACTGGTGGAACCCCCAAGACTGTGGCCTTTAGACACCCTTCAAACCTGGAACTGAGCCCCCTGTCTGGGTATCACTTTTCAGGCAAGTAACAGACAGACCTATAAAGTGAACAGTAACACTCATGAGGAATGTACTCCTCAGAATGAGCAACCGTATGAGACCAGAAGGGCAACATATACCCAAAACAAAGCTCAGAAGGCAGGAAAGGGCAGAAAAGAAGGACAAATGGAAACAGAAACCCAGGGAGGAAGTGGGACGAGTTCTGTTACAATGAGGGAATTGTAACTAATGTTTATGAAACAAAATGTGTATGAATTGTTGAATGGAAAACTAATTTGCTGCATAAACTTTCTTCCAAACCATAATAATAATAATAACAACAACAATAATAAAACACCACTAGACATATATAGAAGGTTGACAATTCAAACCCACAAGCCATTCCGTGGAAGGAAGACCGGGCAATCTGCTTCCGTAAAGATTTACGCCTTGGAAACCCAAAAGGTGTCGCTATGAGTTGGAATCGACTCAGTGGCAGTGAGTTTGGTTTTGGTTTTTAAACATATACACCTCATTTCTATTTTATCCTACAAGGACAACTTATCACTAATAACATTAGAGAACACAGGGTAGATAAAAAGAGAAAATATATTATCTTGTATTTATCAGTTGAGTCTCTGGTTTAAGCAATATTTTCTTTGTATTGTGCATGCTATACAACTAGAGATATGTAGCTATTCTTTGGGTTAATACAAGTTAGCCAGCTAAAGTGGCATATCTGTGGGAGTCGGGGATGAGTTCATACTACATAGTTCCACTGATATGAAGTTCTGGAAGGTCTCTGGGTGGCAGAAATGGCTCACACTCTACCACTAACCTAAACATTAGCAGTGCAAACCCACCCAGCAGTATCATGGAAGAAAGGCCTGCCAATCTGCTTCCATGAATAGCAGAACAAAGAAAACCCTATGCAGCTTAGTTCTACTCTGTAGCCCCTGGGGTTGCCAGGAGTTGGGTTGATTCAACAGCAACAGGTTTATATTAAGTTCTAGAATTTATGTCAACAGAAATGAGAACAGTAATTGCCTATGAGGAGTGGGTACCGTTTGTGAAAAGTCACAAGGAATTTTAGAGGCTGATGGAAATGTTCTAAATCTTGACTGAGGAGTTGGTTATACAGATGTACATCTTTGTTGAAATTCATCAAGTAATACACTTAATATGTGTGCATTTTATTACAGGTAAATTATATTTTATTTTAAAAAGAAGAATATTGGGGGAAGGGGAAAGAAAAAGCAGCATCCAAACTTATCGTTGTACAGGAGCTCAAAGATCATTTCATTCTAACTTCCGTTTCACTGCCAGAAAATTCCCCACAATAGCCTGAGTGATGACTGCTCAGCCTCAACTTGAATTTCATAGGAGGAGAAGCAGAAAATCACAGCCCAGTCTAGTCCATCTTTAGCAGAGTCAGCTGAATCACACTGTTGGGTAATGTTGGCCTTGTAGTCAACTAACTTTCTTGCCTGCACCAACTAGACTTCTCACATGAACTCCTGTCAAGCCTCAGCACCATATCCAGGTGTGCAATTTAGCATGGTGAAGATTTTAACTAAGTATCAGCATTTCCTATGGCATCTTTATACCATCTCCCCTATATTCAGGGCATGGCCCCCAGAACTTTCTTTATAAGTAGATTATCTTGAACAATTTAAGGAAATTTTGGGGTGAAATCATCCAAAATTCCTTGAAAAATGAGTTTCAGATAAACACATTTTGGGAATATGCCAAGAAAACACTGCATTACAACACAGGCCATAAGCAAGAGACGAGAAGGCAGGCGGAGGATCCTGTTTGCCTACAGAACTCATGTAGGAAGCCTTATAATTAGGCTGTCAAACTTGATGAAACCAGGACTGAGAACTCAGCTCAAAGCATGACTGACGCGCACGTTTCTTCCCAGTCTCGCACAACATGACAGCGTTGGGATATGCCCAGTCCGTCAGCAAAGGAACAAGAGGAGAGCAGCAACCTCCTCCCCTTGACTGGAACCTGAAGGTCCAGGAAAAGCCACACAATCCCACAATGGAGGGGACGGGCCCGAGAGGGAAGTAGTGTTATCCACAGGGGAAAAGAAATAGGAGTATACTCATGGGAAATAATGCAATTTAGCTGATTCTCTCCTTTTGAAATAGGAAATGTTGAACTCTCCTGGGTTTCTGTTTTTGTGCTTGTTTGTTTCAAATAAAATAGGGCAGCAATTATATTGGATACATAGGTATGAATACTAAAAACCTATTCGTTTCTCACTATGGTCCTACTGGTAAAGAGAAGAAAGAAGTGGGGAAAATGGTTGGAGACACCCAAGAGATGACCCACATACAAACAGGAACTAGGCACAGTTCACATATTCCCTACTCCCAAAATACTAATCTCCCACCAAAAGTTGTCAAGTCGATTCCGACTCATGGCAACCCCATGTGTGTCAGAGTACAACTGTGTAGAGTTTTCTTCCAAGGCACCTCTGAGTGGACCCAAACTCCCAACCTTTCTGTTAGTAGCCAAGTGTTTAACCATTTGTGCTACCCAAGAGACTCCCAAAATACTAATGTACCCATTTATTGAATGCTTACCATTTGCCAGTCACTATGCCAATTACCTCAGAAGAACTGTGTGTGGTAAGGTACTATTGTTATCCCCATTTTACAGATGAGGAAACTGAAGCTTAGAGAGGTTAATAATTGGAATATATCTAGGAAGTAGTTGGGCTGCGATTTGAACCCTAACTTTTCACCACCATAGGATACAGCCCTTAGTACTCAGACACCAGCACATCCCCCTTGTTGTTGTTATGTGCTGTCGAGTCAGACTCGACTCATAGCAACCCCTCCTTGGGTTTCCGAGGCAGTATCACTATGGAAGTAGATTGCCCAACCTTCCTTCCAAGGAGTGGCTGGTGGGTTTGAACCGCCAGCCTTCTGGTTAGCAGTCAAGTGCCTTAGGCACTACATCCCCCTTAGGAAATATCAACGTCTCTCCCAGAAGTTTGTAAGGAAAAACACAACCAAAACCTGTCACATTTCTCAGAGCAAAGGATAGTAGCATCTCAGAGTTAAGTTTTTAACCTTTCCACATCCCCATGGCTACATGGCAAACAATGAAAGGAATCAGAGGATTATTGAAAATCACAAGTTCTACTGAACACAGAATAAAAAAGCTATAGAATTTGCATCTCAATCCATTTTTATGGGTTTCTGTTAGGTTTGAAGAACTGTCAAGAAATAGTTTATCTTCAATTCAAAACTGACACAGACTTTAAAGTTAAATGAACCCAAATTAAAAAAAAAAAAAAGCATCAGCCTGGTGAATTACTCAGTTCACCTCTTTATTATGCATTATCTCATTCCTAATACATCTTTCTGATGAATGCAGTGCACATCATTCAAAATGGCATTGTCTAGCCTTGCTGTCTATCGTTAGTGACTAAAGAGTTCTAGTTGTTTATCTCTGATTTCTAAATGTGCTGGAAGACTAAGAAAGACTTTTGCACTGAGTTTTATTTTTAATATCATTTCCCAAAGTCTTTAATGTTTCTTCATAAAGATTCTGAGTTTCAGACCAGGGTTTATCAAAGTGTAATTTTTTAAACATTAAAAGACATGACTCTCGTATAAAGTGAGCATGTATGACGGGCTTATTTATATCATTAACCAGAGAACAGCAGAGTGGCAAAGCAGGTTCAAAGGACAGTTTGAGAGACTGAGTACGTAGGTGATGAAAAAAGAAATTCTGGAATAAGATTACTCAATTAGATACAAAAGTGGTTAATGTTCTGTTGCGTAAAAAAAAAAAATGTAGTCTTTGGGGTTATCGTTCTAATGGGACAGGAATTATTTATATCTCAATCAGACAAAAAGAAGGCTCAAGTTATATAATCTCTCAGAGTCTGGGGCCTAATCAAGAGTCAAAAGTAAGTCAAACAAAGATTATGTTCCCCTATAGAATTAAATAATCTTGGGTGGGCCTGTTAGGAAACGCTCCTATATGTCCTGAAAGAACATATAGTCATCCTATTGCTTTATTTTCAAGTTTTTTTTTTTTTTACGTAAAAAGTATTTGATTAGTAACAGGCACATAATTTCACCATTGTCTTCAAAATTCCTGTGAGCTAAAGTATTCTTTCTCAAACAAACTCACTGCTGGCGAGTAGGATCCTACTCATAGAGACCCCTCCTTGGGTTTACAAGGCAGTATCTCTATGGAAGTAGATTGCCCAACCTTCCTTCCAAGGAGTGGCTGGTGGGTTTGAACTGCCAGGTTTCTGGTTAGCAGTCAAATGCCTTAGGCACTACGCCACCAGAGCTAGAACCGACTTTAATTTATGACTCTGGACTTCCAGCATGACCACTGGCAGTCAACTCATTCTAGATCGTGTCAAGTGAATTCACTGTGATCCAGTATCTCCTTCAACAAATTTGGTGTTATTAACACAATCCTGTTCTACTTCCAAGCTCCCTCCTGCTCTTCCATGGAACTGATTCCAAAGCCTAAAGACATGGGGGAAAGCCCACAGCCAGGTGTCTTCAGAAAAAGGACGCAATATACTTGTGAATTATCCTGTCTTGCGTATCCCTGTGGTGTTCACTACTAATGTTCTTGCCAACTGTTCTCTCTGGAAGGACAATGACCTTGGAGGCTCTGAAGGTTGTGTATTCTGTTCCTGCGCATACGGCACCAGGTCTCAGTTCCCTTTCATCCCTGAGCAGGCTTGGTGGCTCAGAAATGCTTGGAGTCCTGGTAGGATTTGGAAGCATAGAAAGAAGAGCTGAGGGTGGTGCCCATAGGGATAATGAGGTGAGGAAAAGCAGAATGGGGTTGAGAATGTGGTGACTGTGGCTTGACTGGAACCAAGGTTTGGGGACATGGGAAGTAAGGGTGACAAGGCGGGTATAGGGCATACATGGTAAGAAAATGGTAATGTGTATTGAGTATCTATGATGATTCAGACATTTTTGAGACTGATTTTGATATGCTGATTTCAAATATTATTTTTTATTCTCCACATTAACATGTTAGATAGAATGAGACCTCTAACCATGAAAATACAGAAGCAGACTCCTCTTTTCTTAAAACTATATGCCTACCAACTTCCCTTATCAACAAACCAACATCAGATGTCAATGTTTTCTAGAAAGTCTGGTCTCAGTTGAAAAACAAACACAACCTATTTCCTGATGTTCAGCCCTTCCATAATGTTATGGATTGAATTGTGCCCTCAAAAAATATGTGTTTTAAATCCTAACCTGTGTGCCTATGGTTATAAATTCTGTTTGGGAATGGATTGTCTTGTTATGTTAATGAGACAGTATCAGGTTAGGGTGTGCCTTAGGTCAATCTCTTTTGTGATATAAAAGAAATTAAACAAGCAAGGAAACAAGTAGAGATGTTGTTGTTGCAAGTCGTCTCTGACTCATAGTGACCTTATGCACAACAGAACAAAACACTGCCACTGCATGGTCCTGGGCCAGCTTTGCGATCCTTGCTATACTTGAGCCTGTGGTTGTAGCCACTGTATCCATCCATCTTGTTGAAGGCCTTCTGCTTTTTCATTGATCCTCCATCCTACCAAGCATGCTATCCTTCTCCAGTGAATGGTTGCTTCTGATAACATGACCAAACTAGGTGAGACAAAGTCTGGCCATTCTTGCTTCCAAGAAGCATTCTGGCTATACTTCTTCCAGGATAGGTTTGTTAGTTCTTTTAGCCCTCCATGATACTCTCCATATTCTTTGCCAACACCACAACTCAAAAGCATCAACTCTTCTTCAATCTCCCTTATTCATTGTCCAGCTCTCATATGCATACGAGGTGATTGAAAATACCATGGCTTGGGTTAGGCACACCTTAGTCTTCAAAGAGACATCTTTGCTCTTCAGAACCTGAAAGAGGTCTTTTGCAGCAGATTTGCCCAATGCAATATGTCATCTGTCATCTTCACTACTGCTTCCATTGATGTTGATTGTA
>NW_006922299.1:584244-585797 GCF_000298275.1 Orycteropus afer afer | reverse complement strand
TCAGTAATATTTTACTTGTATGTGATATTAATGATGCTGTTCAATAAGTTCCACATTCTGTGGGATCACCTTTATTTGGAATGAGTACAAATATGGATCTCTTCCTGTCAGTTGGCCACATAGCTATCTTTAAAATCTCTTGGCATAGCCAAGTGAGTGCTTCCAGCAAGGCATCCACTTATTGAAACATCTCAATGGGTATTCCATCAATTCCTGGCACCTTGTTCTTCATCAATTCCCTCAGTGCAGCCTCGACATCTTCCTTCAACACCATTGGTTCTTGATAATATGCCACCTCCTGAAATGAATTAACATCAACCAATTATTTTTTGGTACAGTGATTCTGTGTATTCCTTCCATCCTCTTTTGATATTTCCTGCACTGTTCAATATGTTGCCCATAGAATCTTTCAATATTGCAACTCAAGGCTTAAATTTTTTCTTCAGTTCTTTGAGCTTGAGAAATGCTGAGCATGTTCTTTCTTTTGGTTTTCTAACTGCAGGTCTTTGCACATTTCTTTATAGTTACTGACTTTGTCTTCTTGAGCTGCAAGCCTCAATTTGCATTATTGAAGGATTCTGGGGGTAAAATATTGAATGATGCAGAAAGCATCAAAAGAAGATGGAAGGAATACACAGTCACAGTACCAAAAAGAATTGGTGAACATTCAACCATATCTGGAGGTAGTATATGATCAAGATGGTATTAAAGGAAGAAGTTCAAGTTGTACTAAAAAACAAGGCTCCAGGAATTGATAGAATATCCACTGAGATGTTTCAACAAATGGATGCAGTGCCACAGGCAGTCACTGTTTATGCCAAGAAATTAGGAAGACAGCTACCTGGCCAACTAACTGGAAGAGAACCAAATTTGTGCCCATTCCAAAGAAAGGTGATCCAACAGAATGTGGAGATTATCGAATGATATCATTAATAACACACACAAGTAACATTTTGCTGAAGATAATTCAAAAATGGTTGCAGCAGTATATTGGCAAGGAACTACCAGAAATTCAAGCTGGATTCAGAAGAGAGAGTGGAATAAGGGATATCATTGCTGAGGTTAGATGGATCTTGGCTGAAAGCAAAGAATACCAGAAAGATGTTTACTTGTGCTTTATTGACGTTGTAAAGGCATTTGACTATGTGGATCATAACAAATAATGGATATGGATAACATTATGAAGAATGGCAATTCCTGAACAATTATTTGTGCTCATGAGGAACCTGACCATGGACCAAGAGACAGTCATTCGAGCAGAACAAGAGGATATTGCATGGCTTGAAATCAGGAAAGGTGTGCATTAGGGCTGTATACTGTCACCATACTTATTCAATCTGCATGCTGAGCAAATAATCCGAGAAACTGGACTACATAAAGAACATGTCATCAAGACTGGAGGAAGACTCATTAACAATTTGTGATACGCAGATGACAGAAATTTGCTTGCTGAAAGTGAAGATGGCTTGAAACACTTACTGATGAAGATCAAAGAGTACAGTCTTCAATATGGATTACATCTCAACATAAAGAAAATGAAAATCCATGAACAA
>NW_006922299.1:582837-583848 GCF_000298275.1 Orycteropus afer afer | reverse complement strand
TTCGTCTCTTGTCCTTTGATCTTGTTGTCAGAAGGGACCATTCATTGGAGAAAGATATCATTCTTGGTAAAAGAGAGGGTTGGCGAAAAAGGAGAAGACCCTTAACAAAATGGATTGACACTGTGGCTACAACGATGGGCTCAAGTACAGCAAAGATTGTGAGGGTGGCACTGGACTGGGTAGTGTTTCATTGTGTTATGCATTAGGGTCACTATGAGTTGGAGCCGACTCGATGGCACCTAACAACAATAATTTTTATGGAAGCAGATTGCCAGATCTTTCTCCCATGGAGCCACTGAGTGGATGGGTTCAAACTGCCAACCTTTCAGTTAGCAGTTGAGTGCTTAACTGTTGTGCCACCAGGGCTCCTGGAGGTAGACACAGTTAACTTGCTTTGGTTCTTGGACAGCATCATTGACATGCTTCATAGGGGGTGCCTTTCGAGTTCAATAACAGAGAAGCTTCCGAGCACAAGTGTTAAATAAAGAGAGTTGAGTATCCTCCTGTGGTAACTCAATTTTCCTAGCGGGTGATCCAGTCATTGTGCTGACTGAAAACAACGAGGCAGTCACATAATATATTTCCCAGGAATAGGAATTATTCCAATCTGGATAACATCCAACCTTAGTTATGCAGTGCTGCTATAACAGAACTGCCGCAAATGGATGGCTTTAACAAACAGCAATGTATTCTCTCACAGTTTAGGTGGCTAGAAGTCCAAATTCAGGGCGCCAGCCAGGTCTAGGGGAAGGTTTCCTCCTTCTGTCAGCTGTAGGGGAAGATCCTTGTCTCTCTTCAACATCTGCGGACCCAGTGTCCTGTGGAAATCTCCATGTGTCCTGGCATCAATCTCTGCCTGGATCTAGGAGGTTCTCAGCACAGGGATCCTGGGTCCAAAGGATGCACTCCACTCCTGGATCTTCTTTCTTGGTAGCACTGAAGTGCCTTCGCTGCCGCTTCTCTCTCTCCTTTTACTTCTGGTAAGATAAAAGGAGATGCAGGCCACACCCC
>NW_006922299.1:580605-582277 GCF_000298275.1 Orycteropus afer afer | reverse complement strand
CTTCTGGTTAGCAGTCAAGTGCCTTAGCCACTATGCTACCAGAGCTTCCTTCCATGCCAACTAGATTCTGCCTTTTCCCTTCTAGGCTTTACAAACCTCATTATAGCATCATGTGATGAAGCAAGAGACTTGGTGAAGCACAATGACCAGCTTAACTGATAGCCCTGCCAGTCCCCATGTATTATGTGTATTATGAAAGTGTTGTTCCTCGCACATCCTGCAGAGTTGTTCCATTGCTCTATCTCTACAACATTATCTTTTATCTCTTCCACAATCATTGCTTTCACTGCTTTTCTTAATTAATTCCTTTCTTTCTAGATTACTGCTAAAAGCCAAAGCTTCCACATCGTACAAGGAAATAGTGTCTGACAGGTGAAGCGATTGTAAAATCTTGAGGAGAGCAGATTGCTAGAAACCAAATTACTTTTTAATTCAATGAACTTTATCTAGTTTTAATTTAACATTTAATTTTTGTGCCAAAGAAGCAAAAATTTCTGGCAAGTTTTGAAGTTTGTAGAAATATTAGCAATAGTTTATCTCAAGTTATGTGGCCCAAAACACAAATTTTGCTGTTCAAAAGAAGTTTTATCTTTCAATATGATTTGCTTATATCCTATATATCTCTTTTTCAGATACTTTAATTTAAAATGTTGTATCAATTGGCAAATGAAGCAGATTCATTTTTAAGTCTGGTTATCTATTAGAAATGCATTTACTTCTTCACTCACTCACTGCTGTTGAGTCGATTCAACTCACAGTGACCCCTCCTTGGGTTTCTGAGGAGGTATCACTATGGAAGTAGATTCCCAACCTTCATTCTGAGGAGTGGCTGGTGGGTTTGAACCACCAGCCTTCTGGTTAGCAGTCAAATGACTTAGGCGCTACATCACTAGAGCTCTCTAGGGTCTAGGTTATTCCCTAGTTTTCTTTCCCCTTTATTTTAAGAATTGGTATATTCTAGAAAAGACCCTGCCCTTGCCAAATAGCCTCACTACCCCTTAACACACATAAAAGACAGAATGGTTCTGAAAATCGAGCATTTAATCTTATTAAAAGTAGAGAATCCCAGCAGAAAAATATATGTAATTTCCCATGTTTCTATTGTTAAACAATAGGAGTCACTTGCCTTTTAATAAGCGATTGATTATTTGTATTTCATGTTCTACAAAAAGTACCCTATGCAAAGTTGTTTTGTTGCTATGCCCATTCTTCTATTATATTACAAATATCCACACCAGCTAATTACAGTCCCTACAAAAGATGCAGCCCTTTGTTTTTTAATATCATGCTGCTGATTCACCATCAACACACATATTGGTCTTGTCTTGCCAAACAGTTGTTTGGTCTCATTTGTGATAAAGACATACAGGTGTGCCTTTTAGCTGGTTGATTCTGAGGAACAGGCTGTACTCACTTGTTATATTCTTCCCACCCCTACCCCCACCCAAAAAAACCAAAATGGTCTATAACGCTCCCTAATACATAATATTTGATTTATTTAATAAGTACACTTAACCAGTTGATTCTTAGCCCTGGATTCAAGAATCCTTCCAGGTTCCTCCAGTTGCTTCAAGGTATGTCATGAAAGCTTTTAAGAAATTGCCAAATGAAATAAACTTGGGTTCAACCTGAACTTAGTTGAATGCATTCATTTGAAGGTAGTGACATCCAT
>NW_006922299.1:577618-579304 GCF_000298275.1 Orycteropus afer afer | reverse complement strand
GGAATACTTCACAAAATTGTGTGTCATCCTCGCACAGGGGCCATGCTAGAATAGAAAAAGGTTTTGCAATATTAAATAACTCTATTATAAATGTTAAATATCAGAACAACTGGCAGACATGATGAGCTTCCTCAGACTCTCAGGTGATATAACAGGGACTATCCTTGACTTCAAGACATCCTTGCTTTTACCCAGAGATGTAAAAAGGTCAAAATTAAACAGTCTCATTTATCTTGATCCCCTATGATATCAAATACCCTTAAAGCTTAACTTGTAATCCTAAAGTATGCATTGAGATAACTTATAGATGAAACAGACTTATTGTAGTGTCTCATGGTATTCCTGGGTTAAAAGGAAGAAAAACAAATATATTTATATATAATATGGCCCAAGAAGAACCTGCCTTCCCCTGAATTATGCTTTTTGCAAGATTTCATCACACGGATTCTTAAATCAATACCTCCACTTATGTATTCTCTAATCTTCTAGTGGATATTCTGGTGTAATGAAAGAGGGAAAATAGTTTTGCAAAACAAACACATTGGCAATTTCAACCACCAAATATAAGGTGCCAAAATTTTCATTAGTTATTATTTCCAAAATGTTTGATATTTGTGTGAACTCAGTGATGATCTTAAGCCAAACCATGGTAATTACACAGACAACAGCTCCAAACTCAGCAGGGCCTCATTATGAACTCACAAGGGACTACAGGAGTGGGATTTAAGCCTCACATGTCCAAACGGTAGCTGACAGATGATAGGTTTAATTAACAATGAACACACATTCCTTGCTATGCTTCCATCTAGAAGTAGAGTCCATTTCTCCACCTCCTTGGACCTGGACTGGTTTACCAACAGAATACAGCAGAATTGATGTTATGTCTATTCCAAACTTAAGCCTTTAAGAGGCCTGGAAGCTTCTGCTTCTCTCTCTTGGAAGCCAGCCCCAAAGTCAGAAGAGCAACCACCCTGAGCCCCAATATGCTGTGATAATCCCAAACCACATGGTGAGACCCCAAAGGATGAGACACCACATGGAAAAAGAGACAGTGAGCACCAAAGTACTGAAGAGGTGATAAAGAAGCCATCTTGGAAGTGAAGGACTCTCTAACCACCACAACCACCACCACCAGCACCCACCATCCCAGCCCCACCCCCAGCCAAGGAAGTATAGAGCTGAGAGGAGCTGTCCAGCTAAACCCTTTCTGAATACTCAACCCATGAAATCCTGATCAAAATAAGATAAATGGTTGTTGTAAGCCTCTAAATTTTGGAGTGATTTGCCAAAACAAATGGCCAAACTAAGAGATGACTCATTTTATATGATTGAAACTGCAGTTTAAAAATAATTTTTTAAATGAGGGAAATTTAAACTCAAATTACATTTATTTTCTGTAGACTATAAAATGAATACCAGGAGAATGATTGCCTTTTTAGCTAAACTTGACTTTGTCTTTCCTTAACTAGTAGTAGCATGAGACTTGGAAGACAGCTACCTGGCCAACTGACTGGAAGAGATCCGTATGTGTACCCATTCCAAAGAAAGGTGATCCCACAGATCGTGGAAATTATTGAACAATATTGTTAATATCGCACGCAAGTAAGATCTTACTGAAGATAATTCAGAAACATTTGCAGCAGTATATTGACAGAGAACGTCCAGAGGTGCAAGCTGGATTCAGAA
>NW_006922299.1:572664-576726 GCF_000298275.1 Orycteropus afer afer | reverse complement strand
TCTCACCTATTTTGGTCATGTTGTCAGAAGGGACCATTCCTTGGGGAAGGATGTCATGCTTGGTAGGGTGGAGGGTTGATGAAAGAGGGGAAGGCCTTCAACGAGATGGATTGATACAGTGACTGCGATGATGTGCTGAAGTATAGCAGGGATTGTGGAGCTGGTGCGGGATCAGGCAGTGTTTCGTTCTGCTGTGCATGGGGTCGCCATGAGTCAGAAACGACTCGATGGCACCTAACAACAACAATAACAGTAGTAAATGGAGACACTACACTTTAGCCATTAGCACAGAACATGAACATATTATCGCTGCACTGCTGTGGGGTAGCTTGACAGAAACACTACAGGGGAAAAAAAAAAAAAAAAAACATCCCCAAGAGCTCTCATCAGGAGTTGTACTTTTGTATTTTGAAGAAAATATATGCCTTGTACACCTTCAATAGGCGCTCTGGTGGCATAGTGCCTAAGGCATTAGACTGCTAACCAGAAGGTTGGTGGTTCAAAACCACCAGCCACTCCTCGGAAGGAAGGTTGGGCAATCTACTTCTGTAGTGATGCCATCTCGGAAACTCAAGGAGGGGTCGCTTTGAGTCAGGGCAGACTTGACGGCACATAACAACAACAACATCTCTTCAATAATGATACAAAGGAGAGAGCGTGTACATAGGTTCAGAATTATGTCACTTCAGGGATTGCTCATGGGAAAAACACTCGGGAAGACCGGAATAGACAAAACTATTGATTTGTTTACCAACATTAATTGAGCACTGAGCGTGTGTCAGAAATGTGGAGACACATAAAAGAAAGCCCATGTCCCTGCCTTCAAGGAGTTTACCCACTGGGGAAATGAGCAGGTCAACAATGACATTAAATTGATAAACTGTAAAATCGAAGTATGGGTCCAGTGAAGCAAGGCCAAGAGGAAGAGGGAGTCTGGTGTATATTTTAATAGGTTGAGTCATATGAACTTGCCAATGTTTGACTATTTTTGATCTACAGAAATGGTGATTTCTTATGGCTTAACCTAATCATTTAGTACAGCTAGGACATAATGTGAACAGGGAGAATGGTAGAAAATGAGATTAGAGAGATAAAGAGGGCCATTTCAGATTTAAAAACAAAAAACAAGCCTCCTTGAGTGCCAAACTAATGTGATAGTTTTTTTTTTTTTTAGACAGGAGGAGACATTAAGTCTTTTAAGGAGAGAAATAGCAATGGGAAATTTTCATCTTTGAATCTTTGAAAGGCCATCCTTTATTGTGGCTTACTTAAAACAAATAAACAAAAAAAGAGTCCTTACCTTTTAGAGCTGTATTCTAAAATACTTATGGATGAAATAATACAATACCTTGGACGTTTTTCAAAATAATATAGGAGATGAGGGCAGTAGGTGGAGGTAGAAATGAAATAAAATTGGTAATAAGTTGATCATTGTGTAAGCTGGGCCAATGGGTACATAAAAGACCCACTGCCACTGAGTCAATTCCAATGCATAGGGACTCTATAGGACAGAATACAACTGCCTCATAGATTTTCAACGCTGTAAATCTTTATGGTTAGCAGCCAAATGCATTAACCACTACAACACCAAAGCTCCTTCCAGGGGCAGCAAGGAAGGGAAAAGGGAGATTAATGGTGATGGAAAAAAAATCACATTTGATTAATGGTAAGGTAACACATCCAATTATTGTAATTGCTGTAAATAAGTTGTACACTTGTAAAAACTTGAATTGGCAGAAGTTGTGTGATAAATATATTTTGTGTAATGACACCCACTCCTCCCCAAAAAAAGAGTAGTTGCTGAGGCTGCTTATGTACAACCAAATACCTTATGGGATTTGGTTCCTTGGTTTGGAGATTTAGGGCCATGGTTTCATGGGACAACACAGTTAATTGGGCTAATAATTTGTTGTTGTGTTGTTATGTGCCATCGAGTCAGACCCGACTCATAGTGACCCCTCCTTGGGTTTTTGAAGCAGTATCACTACCGAAGTAGATTGCCCAACTTTGCTTCCGAGGAGTGGCTGGTGGGTTTGATCTGCCAGCCTTCTGGTTAGCAGTCAAGTTCCTTAGGCACTATGATACCAGAGCTCCGAATAATTTGTTTAGTGCTTCTGTTCTACTTCTACTTTGTTGCATAGTGCCTGGGGTCTTCAAAGCTTGCAAACGGCTATCTAAGGCACAACAATTGGTATCTATTCACCTGGAGCAACAGAGGAAGAAAAGAGAGTCAAGAATAGGAGAAGGATACAGAATGTATGGCCAATTGCCTCCATCAATAACTGACTCCTTTCCCATGAGACCAGAAAAAGTGGATGATGCCTGGCTACCATTGCTGAAAATTTTGATCAAAGATTTCATAGAAAAATCCTGATCAAAAGGGATAAAATACAAAACAGAATTTCAAATTCTCACGGACTCTAGACTTTCTGGAGTTATGGAGGGTAGATGAACCCCTGAAACTATTGCTCTGTGATAATCTTTAAACCTTAAACCAAAAATATCCCCTGAAGTCATCTTAAAATTGAACAATAGTTTAACTTAACTAGTAAAAAGTTTTGCCTTGAGTATTATGCTTTTTTTCTTTAAAGAACTATCCATATGGCATCAAGTTGACAGCAGCAACTAGAATAAGATAATAGATAATAGACAAGATAATAAGATAATAGATAAGAACCTTAAGTGTCAGCGAGTTTATATTGATGAGGGAGAAACAACTCAGAAAAGGAGGGTGAGAATGGTTACACAACTAAAAGAATCTAATCAATGTTCCTAAATTGTACATGTAGAAACTATTGAATTGGTGTATGTTTTGCTGTGTATATTCTCAACAACAACATAAACAAGTAAACAAAAATTAAGGAAGAAAAAGGAGATAACAGCAGCAGGATGTGGTGATTGATAGGATTTAGCAGATGCAGGAAGAATCAGACCTTTCAACCAGAATGGGTGATGATGATGCCACCCAGAGAATACAGGAGCAAGTTTGCAGCACTGATGATAATGAGTTTATTTTCTGATATGTTGAGGTTAAGGTACTTGTGGTACATGCAGAAAAGATAGCCAGTAGACAGTTGTATAGACACAAATCTGAACTGGAAGGAGGAGTCAAGGTTAGAGATATAGATATATAAGACGTTGGGATATTGGAGGGGGTCAATACAATGGGAGTTGCTAAGATTTCCAAGGTAGAACATTCAGGGTGGGAAGGAAAATGGGCTAAGGGTGGAGCCCTAGACAGTACAAACTTTAACAGTATAGGCAGAGAAAGCAGAGATCATGAAGGGAGGGTGGCAAGAGAAACCAAGAGTGTCTAATGTCATTGAGGCCAAAGGAAAAGTAGAAGGAATAATCACTATTAGAAGGAGCCCTGGTGGCATAGTGTTAAAATGCTCAGCTGCTAATTGAAAGGTTGGCGATTTGAACTCACTAGCTACTCCACAGGAAAAAGATGTGGCAGTTTGCTTCCATAAAGATTATAGCCTTGGAAACCCTATGGGGCAGCTCTACTCTGTCCTATAAGGTTGCTCTGAGTCCAAATTGACTCAATTACAATGCATTGGTTTTAATCACCTTTAAGGGTCCTTGAGTGGCACGAACGGTTGAGTGCCTGACTACTAACCAAAAGGTTGGCGGTTTGAACACACTCAGAGACACCTTGGGAGACAGGTCTGATGATTTTCCCAAAGGTTACAGCCCTGAAAACCCTATGGAACAGTTCTACTCTGCACACATGAAGTCACCATGAGTCAAAATTGACTAGATGGCAACTAACAACAAACAACAATCACCATTAGTAAATGCAGCATAGAGGTCTAGTAAGATGGGATTGAAAAGCTTCCAAAGAATTTGACTACTTATAGGTCAGTCATGACCATGGTGTAAGCCATTTTAGAGGAGCTGGGGGTAGGAAGAAAGCACAACATCAGTGGGTTGAGGAAGTGGATACAATAAGTATAGATTGATTGTATAGAACATTTGGATATGAGAAGAAGGCTCAATATAGCATATTAGCTAGAGGTACAGGAAAGGGGGTTAAGAATGGGGAGTACCTTGACTTGG
>NW_006922299.1:568425-571219 GCF_000298275.1 Orycteropus afer afer | reverse complement strand
AAAAAAAAAAAAAAACTCCAGGAATTGATGGAATACCATTTGAGATGTTTCAACAAACAAATGCAACACTGGAAGTATTCACAGATCTATGCCAAGAAATTTGGAAGGCCTGGCCAATTGACTGGAAGAGATCCATTCTGCACCTATTCCAAAGAAAGGTGATTCAATGGAATGTAGAAATTTTCAAATAGTATTAATATCACATGTAAGTAACACTTTGCTGAAGACAACTCAAAAACAATTGCAGCAGTACATTGACAGAGGACTTGCAGAAAGTCAAGCCAGATTCAGAAGAGGACATGGAATGAGGGATATTATTGCTGATGTCAGATTGATCTTGGCTGAAAAATGTTTACCTCTGTTTTATTGGCTATGCAAAGACATTCGACTCTGCAGATCATAAAAAATTATGGATAACATTGAGAAGAATGGGAATATTAAAGAATATTACAAACCCATAGAATGAATAAGGTAAGATTTTGTGTAAGAACTACACAAATGGACCAATGGACAGAAAAGAGATTTGGAGACATACTCATGAATCCATATGAACTTAATATATAATTAAGATGGTACTACAAATTCACAGGAAAGGAAAAGCTATATAACCAAGACTATGTTGGGAAAAAATGGCTCACTAATGAAGAAAATTAAACTGGATTCTTACCTACTACACATCCTTGGGTTTCCTTCCAAGGAGTGGCTGGTAGGTTTGAACTGCCAGCCCTCTGGTTAGCAGTCATATGCTTTAGGCACTACGCCACCAGAGCTCCCAGTGAAGAATATCTGCCTTGAGTATTGTGAGCTTTCTATCGATATGGGATCAAACTGACAACAGCAACTTGAAACATCAGATAGGAAACTTAGGGGGCAGTGAATTTATGTTCATGGGGGAGGAACAACTTGGAAAAGGAGGGTGAGAATGGTTGCATAATTCGAAGAATGTCATCAATGTCATTGAATTGTAGATGGAGACACTGTTGAATTGGTGTGGGTTCTGCTGTGCATATATTCTCAACAACAAACAACTTTATTTACAAAAACAAGCAGCAGGTCGGATTTGGACCACAAACCATAGTTTGCCAACACTTCTATATATGCAAAATAAGGAGATCTTTAGGAAATTGTAAGAAGCCCCGGTGGCACAGTGATTAACGCACTCAGCTGCTAAAAATGAATGGCAGTTGAACCCATCAGCCACTCCTTGGGAGAAAGATGAGGCAGTCTCCTTCCATAAAGATTGTTGTTGTTGTTGTTATGTGCCGTCAAGTCAAACCTGACTCATAGCGACCCCTCCTTGGGTTTCCGAGGCAGTATCACTACGGAAGTAGGATTGCCCAACCTTCCTTCCGAGGAGTGGCTGGTGGGTTTGAACCGCCAGCTGTCTGGTTAGCAGGCAAGTGTCTTAGCCACTATGCTACCAGAGCTCCCTCCATAAAGATTACAGCCTTGGAAATCCTAAAGATTACAGCCTTGGAAACCCTATAGGGCTGTTCTATCCTATCCTATAGGGTTGGTCATTCTGAGTCGTAACTGACTGGATGGCAATGGGTTTGTTTGTTTGTTTGTTTCTTAAATGTCCTGGCTCTTCAGTCAGCCACATGCTCTTATTACAAGTTATTTCTTCTATCCTCTTTCACTTACATTATTGTGAGAATTAAATAATATATATGAGAGCATATCAGCTGCTGAGAGATGTAAAAATATGCCCTGCTTTTGCCAACAAGTGTTTTCTATCACTGCTCCTTTTATTTCCCTCCAGCCCTATGACCAGTCTCTCAAGGTAGATATTTGATACACTTTGATCTGACCAGGAAGCCTGTTAAACATTCACAAATCATTCCATCCAGTGCTCTGTCTTTGTTCACAGCCTCGTAACCATGAGGTTTATCAAAGTCTATTTAAAAGTCATCCTTTTCAGATTGTTCTGGGATTGTTCCCATTTTGATCATTTGTAGAGCTTTCTTATACAGGATCGAGCTCATGTGTGTGTGATCCATGCAGTTGCACAGGGCCCCACACTTAGAAGAACCCCACACTTAGAAGGGCCCTACACATGGTTTAATGCTTTGTTTTTGCCATCTTGAAATTCTTAAATTTTTTTTAACAAAAGGCCCTAAATTCTCATAAATTATGTAGCTAGCCCTGCTCTTACACACCAGGAAGGAAAAGCAACTTGGCTAATAGAGACTGGTGGAATCCCTGAAACTGAACCCAACCATGGGGATTGCCTTTCGGCCAAACAACAGACATATCTATAAAGTGAACAATAATACTTGTGACATACTCCTCAGAACAATTAAACATACAAGACCAAAAGGGCAGCATTTGCCCCAAAACAAAGCAGGAAGGGGAAGAAAGAAGAACGAATGGATACAAGGAACCCAGGGAGGAAGTGGGAAGAGTACTGTTACATCAAGGGAATTACAACTAATGTAATGAAACAAAATGTCTATAAATTGTTGAATGGAAAATTATTTTGTTCTGTAAACTTTCACCCAAACCACAATAAGAAAAAAAAAAATATGTTGGGTTTATGGATACCCCTCCAAATGACAAAAATGAAAAAGCAGAGTTATAGACGTTCAAGTATAAATATTAAAAGACTATTTTTGTCCTCTTACTGTAAATATAGGGCAATCCTACTTCCGTAGTGATACTGCCTTGGAAACCCAAGGAGGGGTCGCTATGAGTCGGGGCCGACTCGGCGGCACATAACAATAACAACAACAACTGTTGTTATAAAAATACTTAATCCATAAAGGTAATCTTAATACATTTTAGTGTTATGACA
>NW_006922299.1:563250-568195 GCF_000298275.1 Orycteropus afer afer | reverse complement strand
ATACTGCCTCGGAAACCCAAGGAGGGGTCGCTATGAGTCGGGTCTGACTTGACGGCACATAACAACAACAACAACATATGCATAGTTATGATTTATTTATTTATTTTGTGGTAAGAATGCAAATACATACTTTCAAAGTACCAAATTAAAACTTCCTTGGTTAAAGGAAATTTTCTTTGCTGGTTACCAGGGGTGGGAGGGAGGGGAGGAAACACGTTAGGAGGGGTCGCTATGAGTTGGATCCAACTCGATGGCAGTGTGTTGCGTTGTTGTTGCATTATGCAGGGGGGGGAGTGCGCACAAAACCATGTATAGGGTTAGCAGACAATGTTTCTACAAGTGTATTGGTATGGTCTGTAAGAATTCCCAGGTATACAGTAGAGCTGACAAAGAACAAGGTTGTCCTTTTTGGCCACAGCCAGCTACACACAGGGAGCAAGTAGTTGAACCTGTGGGCTCAGGACCATGGTCAGAGAGGACATCAAGCTCAATTGGCATAACATACTACACAAAAACATTGTTCCATATCCTACTTTGGCAAGTAGTGACTGGGATCTCAAAAGCTTGCAAGTGGCAATCTAGATGCAGTGATGGGTCTCTCCTTATCCAGAGCAAAGAAGAATGAAGAAAACCAAAGATACATGGAAACAATTAGTCCAAGGGACTGGTACACCATGTGATCCTCAGGCTATACGACTGAGACCAGAAGAACTGGATGGTTCTTCTGTCAACCACTCAGAGGGGGATCTATGTAGGAGATCCTGGATAGAGTGGGAGAACAATGTGGAACAAAACTCAAAATCATAAAAAAATAAAGGGACCACGTTTGCCGGTGTGATAGAGCCTGATGGAACCCCTGAGACTATGGCCCCTAGCTGCCCTTCAGGTCTGGAATTGAACTCACTCCTGTGGCTTCCAGCCAAACAAAAGACAGGCATATGAGCTGAACACTTACATTAGGTAGATACACTCCTTGGAGAGATCAATCATGGGAGAATAGGAGGGCTGTATATGCACAGGGAGACAGCTCAGGGTGCAGGAGTGCATGGGAGGGAAGGACACAGGGAAGAGGTGACTATGGGGCATAAGTGGGAAGAGAGCTGTTGCATTGTGGGAGATTGCAATCAATGTCATGAGACAAAGTGTATGTGAACTGCTGCATGGAAGATGAATTTGCTCTGTAAACTTTCACCCAAATCACAATAAAATTAAAAAAAAAAAACAAAAAACCTTCTAGGTTAAGAATTCACCCTACTATTAAACCAGAAGGCAAGCATGTGCTGGTTTGAATGCTTTGGTACTCCACTGATACTGTCTGGCAGGCAGGGACAGATGGGTTGATTGTGTTTGCCTGAAAAGCTCAGAAGGGCAGCATTAGCACAGGAAGAAAGGTAGGGAGGCAGAAATACATAGATGAGAAGGAAACAAGGAAAGGGTAACCACAGGGAGAAAGTGGGAGGAGAGTTGTTACATTATGGAGAATGTAATCAGTGTCACAAAACAAAATGTGTATTAACTGTTGAATGTAAAATGAATCTGCTTTGTAAAATTTCACCCAAATCACAATAAAAAAATTAAAAAGAAAACCAGGTGTACACAATGATTAGTTATACCTTAGAGGAAGGGGTATAGCAGCCTGTTGGGGCAGAGCCATTGCCTAAGAGCAGCCACAAGTCCTCTATGGTCTGCCTCTGATTCCCAAATCACACTGGCCAGCTTGTAGCAGCCAACAATTAGGTCTTCAAAAGTAGACAACAGTGTTGTTTTTAAAAAGAGGAAAAGGCTGCTTTCTCTCATATTGATAATGCAGATAAAACACTCTTTTTTCCAGGAAAGCATATGTGGTAATTAAGTTTGTGTGTCAGCTTGGTTGGGCCTGGTTGAGTGGCTCGCCTCTCCATGATGAGACTGGTAATCAATCCCATGGTGGAATCTACTGGGAGCAACTGAGTAGCTGCCTTAGGGATGTAGTTAGCTGCCTTAGGGATGTAGTTAGCTGCCTTAGGGATGTGGTCTGCTTCCTGTATATAAGGAGAAGCCTTGGAGAACAGTCTTTAGCTTATGGCATGTTTGAACCCTGCATGTAGCTGTGTTGTTGTTCAGCAGCCTGCCATGCTCTGCCGACCCTGGGACTTACAATGGACTTGAATTAATGGCCTGCCATGTGGTTTGGTAACATCGGGACTGTGCCTTTTTACTTGTCAACCTTGGGCTTCTCAGCCTCAGCAGCCAGCAGCTGAGTGAAGTAAAGCCTCCAGCTTCAGTGGGCTGGGAGCAGGATGCAGAGCTGAAGCCCAAAGTTGAGGGGCTCTCACCCAGCCCCCAGAGCTTGGCACTTTGAACTTGGACTTAAAGCCTCCAAACTGTAAGAGAATAAACTCCTGTTTCTTCAAACATCCCATTTGTGGTATATTCTTGTCAGAGTGGTACTAGGTAACTAGAATAGCGTATTAAGATACAATGAACCAGTCACTTTTATAAGTAAGTAACTTACAATTCAAGGAAAGACAAAACAATGCAACTTTAATAGTGTTTTACTCAGTAGCAAGGTTGTTCAAAGTCAAGGCTCTATAGTCAAATATGACAATACTCTCTAGAGATGTAGCCCCAGAAATTGTCCCCCAAGATCCACCCCTGCTTATTTATGTCCCAAAGAAAATAATGCATTAACTAACTACAGACATTGTGTACACATGTTTGGAAGATGAATCCACCCAGAGGCCCTTCTGAACAAGGACCTGGCAATGTACTTCCAAGAAATCAGCACCTGAAAACTCTATGGAGCACAGTTTTACTCTGAAACATATGAGGTTGCCAAGAGTCAAAGTTGGCTCCAAAACACCTGGTAGTAATGCACATATACACATATGTATAAATGCATGTATATATGCATATATAGAAACCAAAACCAAACCTACTGCCATTGAGTCAATTCCAACTTATAGTGATCCCCATAGGTTTTCCAAGGCTGTAAATCTTTACAGGAGGAGACAGCCCCATCTTTCTTCTGCAGAGCACCTGGTGGGTTCAAATTGCCAATCTTTTGGTTAGCAGCCCAATGCCTTAACCACACCACCACCAGAGCTCCTCATGCATATATCTATGCATACATAAAATATGCATACATACACATACCTAGTAGTCATGAATATTTTAATTTTTCCTATATTACATGAAAAAAGCATTGTTCAGTCTTGGCTGTTTCCTTTCCAACTTTTAATGTGCCTACTGCTTGTTATTTGCATATCCAAATAGCATTTCTAAGGCTTATGTGAGCATTTCCTGTCCTCCCAAGGAGCCCTGGTGGCATAAACAGTTAAGGACTTGACTGCTAACCAAAAGAATGGTGGTTAGAACTCACCCAGTGGTTCTGTAGGAGAAAGACCTGGCAATCTATGGAAAGATTATCGTCTGGAAAACCCTATAGGCCAGTTGTACTCTGTTGTATGGGGTTGCTATGAGTTGGAATTGACTCACCACACCCAACAACAACAACCTATCTTCCTATTCCAGAATTTTCACATAGTCCCTTAAAGACATTAACTCTTCTTGTAACCATAAATGATGTCCATTTAGCTGATTAAAAGCCCTTAGCAAACACAGGGTCATTGGTCTAGAAACTCCTTTTGTACCTCTCTTGGTATGGAGGAAGGACCCACCAAAAATGGAATAACTTTATAAAATATTGGAGCAGTTAGGTCTTGAGGTGGGTTCATCCCACCATTTATTTTAGAAATCCAAGTCCTACTGTATCTCCTGGCTGCTGGCTATTCTAATGGTAGGACTTTTTGATTTCAGGAAAAAGCTGACAGAAGTGAGTGGCTTGCCTCCTAAATCTTTGTGGGAAGTCTGCTTTCTGAAAAGTCCTTTTTATCTGGCATCCCTTCATCTAAACTTTCCATTAATGTCTACGGTGTGCCATGCTCCTAACAGTGACATGTAACTTCTGACTCTTCAAAAAAAGTGAAATTTTATTTCATGGATTTTATGCGGTCTTAGTTATAGAGTAGATGGCTTTATTATCTCACGGTTTAGGAGACTAGAAGTCCAAATTCAGGGAGCCAGCTCCAGGGGAACCTTTCTCTCTCTCTGGCAGCTCTGGAGGAAGATCCTTGTCTCCTTTCAACATCTGTCGGCCCAGCAGTTTTTGGAGATCTCCATGTGTCTCAGCATCAATCTTCCCGAGTCTAGGAAGTTCTCAGTTCAGGGACTCCAGGTCCAAAAGATATGATCTCCTCCTGAATCTTCTTTCTCACTGGTACTGAGGTCCTTCTCACTCTGCTTGCTTCTCTCCCTTTTTATTTCTTGTAAGGTAAAAGGTGATATAGGCCACATCCCAGGAAACACCCCTTATATCAGAGTAAGGGTGAAGTAAGGGCGACACATCCTATCCTAATCCTGCCTCATTAACATAACAAACATAACCTAATGCTCTTTAATATAACCTAATTCTACGTCATTAACCATAGGCAAAGCTAGGATATACAACAAATCACAAAGTGGAAGACAATCACACAATACTGGGAATCATGTCACGGCCAAGTTGACATATATTTGGGGGGGGGGACGCAATTTGGGGATCCATGACATATGCTTGCTGAAAGTGAG
Source organism: Orycteropus afer afer (assembly GCF_000298275.1). Lineage (NCBI taxonomy): Eukaryota > Metazoa > Chordata > Mammalia > Tubulidentata > Orycteropodidae > Orycteropus > Orycteropus afer. The sequence goes on along the minus strand of NW_006922299.1, from coordinate 563,587 downwards.
GATGAAGATTGAAGAATACAGTGTGCAGTATGGATTACAACTCAATATAAAGAAACAAAAATCCTCACAACTAGACCTATAAGCAGCATCGTGATAAATGGAGAAAAGGCTGAATTGTCAAAGACTTTACATTGCTTGGTTCTACAAAGTCAGGACATCAAATGACATATAGCACTGGGCAAGTCAGCTGCAAAGGACCTCTTTCAAGGGCTGAAGAGCAAAGATGTCTCCTTGAGGAATAAGGTGCACCTGACACAAGCCATGATATTTTCAATCGCCTCATATGCATGTGAGAGCTGGACAATGAATAAGGAAGACTGAAGAAGAATTGATGCTT
>NW_006922299.1:561275-562840 GCF_000298275.1 Orycteropus afer afer | reverse complement strand
CTTTGAGTCAATTCCAACTCACAGAGACCCCCATTGGATTTCCAAGGCAGTAAATCTTTACAGAAGTAGATTGCCCCATTTTCCCATCTTCCTTCCATGGAGCATCTGGTGGGTTTGAACCACTAACCTTCCGGTAGTAGTCAAATACCTTAGGCACTGGGCCACCAGAGTTCCTTTTTAGGTTATAGGTTATGGAAATTATATACTCCATGTATGGTATACCAGAATTCTTGATAGAGTAGCACACATTTGCTGATCATGTGAGATTTGCTGAAAATGTGTTCTAAAGTTTATGTTCTGCATTGTAGTGACGTAAGTAGTGTCTGGGGTCTTAAAAGCTTGTGAACAGCATCTAGATACAACTATTGGTCTCTACTCATCTACGGCAAAAGACAAGAAAGAAATCAAAGTCTCAGAGCAGAAGCTAGTCTACAGTGTTAACAGGCTACACAAGCCACAGCCTCATCTTCTTTGAGACTAAAACCTAGATGGTGCCTGTCTACCACTACTAACCATTCTGATCAGGGTTGCACATAGAATGGGAGAATAATGTGGAACAGAACTTGAATTCTTAAGAAGTCCAGACTTATTGGACCAGTTGAGAGTGGAAGATTCCTTGAAACTATCACCCTGAAATAGTCTTTAAACATTGAACCAAAGCTATCCCCCGAAGTCACCTTTTAGTGAAATAATAGATTGGTACAAAAATTAAAGGATATTACTGATGAGTATGAGGCTCCATTGAAAAAAAACCATCTTTATGAAACCAAAAGGTCAACAACGACTCTAAAACAAAGATGAGAAGACAAAGAGGGGCAGGCAAATTACAGTACTGGAAATGGAACAACCAGAGTACAATTAATGAGAATGTTGACATATCATGAAAAATGTAGCTAACGTCACTGACCCACTTGTGTAGAAATTGTCAAATGGGAACCTAATTAATTTGTTGTGCAAACTTTCACTGAGAACATAGTAAAATTTATTTCAAATTGAAAAAAAAAAAAAGAAATGTTCTATTTTCATAAAAATTGTACAAGACAAACATTGATTTTCATAATTTATGATCAAGGGTAAGGTGTATATGCTAAATTTTGGGGGGTTCTGGCTCAAAATTAATGTTGTGTGTGGAGAGTTAACTGATTTAAGATATTTTAAAAAATGTCTTTGTAGTGCAGATTATGTATGAAGAAAATTTTAAAACTTCACTGTAGACACATGCACACACAAAGACTTGGAATCAATTTAAAGATGTGTCTGTTTCTTCTGTGGAAAGCATTAATAGTTTAAAGATATTAATTATCTCTACTTCTACTAGAAATTAAAGCATTATGAAGCAACTGTAATGAAAATAGTTTGATTCTGGCACTTAATAGAAAGACAGATCAATGCAACAAAATAGAGAAAGAATGTAAAACAATTCAAGGATTTAGTAAATCATAGGGGTAAGATTTTATATCAGTAGAGAGAATATGGATTAGTCAGTAAGTTTTATTAGCGCAACCAACTACCTGTCTAGGGAAAAAAATAAATTCCTCTTGCATTCTGTACAAAAAAAATTCAAG
>NW_006922299.1:559336-560557 GCF_000298275.1 Orycteropus afer afer | reverse complement strand
AGGAAGGTTGGGCAATCTACTTTCATAGTAATACTGCTTTGGAAACCCAAGGAGGGGTCGCTATGAGTCGGATCCGACTCAACGGCAGTGTGTGAACAGAGTGGAGTCCTTGGGTGGAGCCATTGATTAACATGCTAGGCTGCTAACCCAAAGGTTGGAAGTTCAAGTCTGCCCAAAGGCACTTCCAAAAACAGGACTGGAGATCTACTTGTGAAAAATCAATCACTGAAAACCCTGTGAAGCACATTTCTACTATGATACTCATGGTTATCATGAGTCAGAATTGACTTGATGGCAATTGGTTGGTTTACACAGAAGGAACTGATCTTGTTGTGGTGCTGGTTACATGAATTTACACATGTGGTAAAATTGCATAGGATCACACACACACACACACACACACAAATGAGGGCATGTAAAATCTGGTGAGTGCATATAAAAATCTAAGTAAGGTGTGAAGCCTAGCTAACAGTATTGTGCCAAAGTCAATGTTCTTAATTGGGTAGCATACTCTTAGGTATGTAAGATGCTATCACTGGGGGAAGTTGGATGAATAGTACATAGCACCTCTCTGTACTATTATTACAACTTCTTGTGAGTCCACAATTATTTCTAAAAAAAAAAAAGTTAAAAAGAGAGAGAGACTGTATACAAAGTTTTGAGTGGGGAGTATGAAAATCAGAAGGGATGGTTCAGTAACCCAATACTCAACAATAGAGTTGACCCTCCTCCTAGGTTTGAAAGGAATCCTGGTGGCTTAGTGGTTAAGTAGCAGGCTGTTAACCAAAAAGTCAGTGTTTTGATCCCAGCAGCCACTCCATAGGGTAGAGACATGGCAGTCTGCTTCTGTAAAGATTTACATCCTTGGAAACCCTATGGGATAGTTCTACTCTGCCTTACAGAGTCATGATGAGTTGGAATCGACTTAGTGGCAACGGGGATCAGGTTTGGGGAACGGGAAAATAAAAAGAGGAGAAAGCAGTTATGAGAACCCAGAAAGAGAAAGAGAGCTGTGTAGAAAGGGCTGTCTGACAGGTCCCAGGACCTGCTGACAGGGGATTCCAAGAAATGCCAGGTGGGTCAAGGCGTTCTCTGACACTGGGCCCTAGCTCATTGCCTGAGATTGAGAGAGATCAGTGTGGGGGCCTGAGAAGAATGATAAAGTTTGAAACAGCCACTGGAATGGAATTTAGGAGACAGGGAAAGATTTTATAGGACTAA
>NW_006922299.1:557387-558281 GCF_000298275.1 Orycteropus afer afer | reverse complement strand
GGATTTGGGTGAAGATTTACAGAGTAAATTCACTTTTCATACAGCAGTTCACATATACTTTGTCTCATGTCATTGACCAAAATTTACAATGCAAGGATTAAGCTATTTTTTAAGATACTAGATATTTCAAGCAAATTTTCAATTAGCCAAAGACACTTTTGCCTAGGTACAATAGTTTCCATCTGTGGTAGATACATCTTAAGGTGTCAAACTCACCACAATGAGTCAAACCCTTGTATAACTCACCCCACTTGAGCATAGGCAGCACCTGTAAGTTACTTCCAAGCAACTGAATATGGCAAAAGTGATGGGATCTCCCTCACATGACTACCTCACATTATAGATGATCCCATCTTATCAGATTGGAACAAGAGACTCTCCTGCTGAACTTGAAGAAGCAAAGAACCATGTTGTCAACTGCCAGTGGAGAGGGCCATGTGGCAGGGAACTGCGAGTGGCCTCTAAGACCTAAGAATAGCCTCCAGTCACCAACCAATAGAAGCTGAAGACCTCAGTCCTACAACTACAAGGAACTGAATTCTGCCAACAACCATGTGAGTTTGGAATAGGACCCCAAGTTCCAGATGAGACCCCAGCCAACACCTTCATTGCAGCCTGGTGAGGCCCAGAGCAGAGGATCCAGCTAAGCTGTTCCCAGACTCTTGACCCATAAAAACTGTGAGAGAATAAATGTGTGTGGTTTTAAGTCACTATATATTTGGTAATTTGTTATGCAGTAACAGGAAACTATGGAACTCTGGTGGTGCAATGGTTAAGGTATTGGGCTGTTAACCAAAAGGTCACTGATTCGAACTCACCAGCCACTCTACGGGAGAAAAATGATACAGTCTGCTTCTATAAAGATTTACAGACTTGGAAACCCAATGGGGCAGT
>NW_006922299.1:555074-556312 GCF_000298275.1 Orycteropus afer afer | reverse complement strand
TCACAATTGGTGCTATGCTTGAGCCCATCATTGCAGCCACTGTGTCAATTCATCTCATTGAGGGTCTTCCCCTCAACTTTACCAAGCATGATATCCTTCTCCAGGGACTGGTCGGTTCTGACAGCATGATCAAAGTACATGAGACAAAGTCTGGCCATTCTCTCTTCCGAAGAGCATTCTGGCTGTACTTCTTCCAAGACAGATTTGTTCGCTCTTGTAGCAGTCCATAGTACATACAATATTCTTTTCCAATACCACAACTCAAATGTATCAACTCTTCTTCAGTCTTCTTTAATCATTGTCCAGGTCTCACATGCATATGAGGCTACTGAAAAAAAAATGCTTTGTGTCAGGCACACTGTGGTAGTTAAGTAGTGTGTCAGCTTGGCTGGGCTTGGTTTTGAGTGGCTGCGCAGCTGGTTGTAGTGATTTCCCATGATGAGACTGGTAATCAACTCCACAGTGGAATCTACTGTGAGTAGCTGAGTAGCTGCCTTAGGGATGTGGTCTACTTCCAGTATATGAGAAGTAGCTCTGAGGAAAGTCTCTAGCTTCTTGGCATATCTGGATCCTGCATTTGGCCGAGTCATGAGTAGTCTGCCATGTTATCTGCTGATCTTGGAACTGTTTAACTAGTGGACTGCCATGATGCTTGATAATCTTGGGACTGTGCCATTTTACTTGTCAACCGTGGGTTTGTGAGCTTCAGCAGGCAGCAGCTGCCTAAGTTAAGAGAAGCCTTCAGCTTCAGTGGATTGAGAACAAAAGGCAAAGCTGAAGCCCAAGGTTGAAGGGCCAGTCCCTGGAGTTAGCACTTTGAACTCGGACTTCTGGCCTCCTTAACTGTAAGAGAATAAACCCCTGTTTGTTCAGGCCATCCACCTGTGGTATTTTTTATTTGAGCAGCACTAGAGGACTAAAACACACACCTTAGTCTTCAAAGTGACATTTTTCTCTTTAACACTTTGAAGAAGTCTTTGGCAGCAGGTTTGCCCAGTGCAATATGTCATTTGATTGCTTGTCTGCTGCTTCCATGGGCATTGATTGTGGATCCAAGTAAAATGAAAGCCTTGACAGCTTCCATTTTTTCTCCATTTATCATGATGTTCCTTATTGGTCCAGTTGTGAGGATTTTTTTTTTTTTTTTAATTAGGATTTGGGTGAAGATTTACAGAGTAAATTCACTTTTCATACAGCAGTTCACATATACTTTGTCTCATGTCATTGACCAAAATTTA